>NW_013666640.1:84200-86265 GCF_000517525.1 Limulus polyphemus | reverse complement strand
CGTATGAGTATTCGATTAGACTTAAATTCTGTAACGTGTTTTTTTATACTGTGAGATTTTCCAGATCTGTGATAAAAAAGTGATAAAACTTTGTCAGCCTTGTTATTTGTTCGATATTTTTTTAAATACGATTTATAAATCAATAAAAATCTTAATCAAATATCCTTTATTTCAAATATTTTTTACCCCGGGCTGCATCCTGGGTTAATTTTTTTTTTCATGGGGAACCCGCTCCCCGGGGTAAAAAATTATTGCCTCGGGGTGTTACATCATCTAAGTAATTAGTTGTCTGCTATTGGCCTAACTACTCAAGCCATTTGTGCATCTTTGAAATAATATTTTGACATTTTTTTTTTACTTTAGACATTTTAACGTACTACCTTTTCCTAAACATGAGCAAAAGACTAAGTGAAGTTGTAAGGAAAACTCGAAAAGTTATTTCTTTAGAAGAAAAAATAGAAATCATAAGAAAAAGTGAAGATGGTGTCTTGAAATCAAAGATAGGCCTAGAGCACAAACTAGGTGATTCAACAGTAAGAGCAATTTTAGGTAAAGCTGATGAATACAAAATGAAAGATAAAGCTGCTTCAAACTTATCATGTGTGCATACCACTCGAAATCAAAATGTGATCATGATTGAATTAGAAAGATTGCTAACTATCTGGATAGAGGACTGTAACCAGAAAAGAATTCCTTTAAGCACTGATCTCATAAAAGAAAAAGCATTAAGTCTCTTTTCAATCTTAAAAGAAGAAAAGTTCAAAGACGAGACAAAGGAGTTCCATGCTAGTGCTGGATGGTTTGAGAAGTTCAAGAAAAGAACAAGCCTGCAGAATGTAAGAATTACAGGGGAAGCAGATTGTGCAGATAAGGAAGCTGCTGATGAATATCCTGAAGTTCTGAAGAAAATTGTGGAAGAATGAGGGTATTCGGATGAACAGATTTTTAACGTCGACGAGATGGGGTTATTTTGGAAAAGGATGTCTTCCAAAATTTTTCTGGCCAAATCTGAGAGTTCCCAGTCAGGATATAAAGCTGCAAAGGATAGACTAACCCTTTTATTTGGCGGTAATGCTAAAGGAAATTTGAAATTAAAGCCTATGTTGGTTTATCGAGCTCAGAATCCAAGAGCTCTTAAAGGACAATTACCAATAATATGGAAATCTAATAAAAAAGCATGGGTAACTAAAGCTTTGTTTGAAGAATGGTTCGTCAAGTATTTTTGTCCAACGGTTGAAGACTTTGGCCGAAGAAGAAATTTAGATTTTAAAGCTTCGCTTATTTTAGATAATGCCCCTGGTCATTCTTTTGGTCTCGATTCAATGTGCAAAAAAATCCAAGTGACATTTTTGCCCGCAAACACTACCTCTTTATTGCAACCAATGGACCAGGGCGTTATCGCGACCTTTAACGCATACTACCCGAGAAAGACTTTCAAGCAAGCGATTCAAGCAACATCTGGAGAGAATTCTATGACACTAGTTCAATTTTGGAAGAAATTCAGTATTAAGGATGCTAATGACAATATCCATCAAGCATGGAATGAAATTTCAGTTAAAATTATGCAAGGTGTTTGGAAGACAGTTCTTCCACACTGTGCACAGGACGTCACAGACTTTTCAAAATACAGAGAAGAGGTCGTTAAAGAGATTACTCGTATTAGAAAAGAACTTGGCTTTGCTGAGATTGACGATGAAAATGTGCAAGAATTGCTAGAAGCTCATTCAGAAGAACTAACCAATAAGGATCTTATAAATTTGGACACTCAGAGAGCATATGAAGACATTGATGAATGTAAAGAAATCTTACCTACCCGCCAGCATAAGAAGATGACGAAGAATGAATTAGAAGAACTTTTCATGGTTATTGAAGAATTTATAAGAAAATGTTTAGAAACAGACCCTGATGAAGACAGAAGCCATCAAATTTGCAGAAAAATTGATGAGGCAATTTCTCAGTACTTATATGAAGAACAGAAGAATACGATGCGACAAGCCACTCTAAATAAGTTTTTCATAAAAATATCATATCAATAAATTTTAATTCATTGCATTTTTTTCGTATT
>NW_013666640.1:78297-83923 GCF_000517525.1 Limulus polyphemus | reverse complement strand
AACACATTAACCGCACTAATCGAGGGATTCCTGTATATACATTTTACAAAGAAAATTGAAATAAAGCTTAGACCATTGTTTAGAGCATCATCCCTAGCATTTGGCTATTTCTGTTTGCCTTATACATATCAGTTTGATAGACAGTTAAATAGTATTTAGGTTTTACTTTTATATTTTAGTTATTTATGTATCATTTATGTTTTAAAATTCATATTTAAAAGGTTTGATGCTTAATTAAGTTTTTTTACTCGTTGCTTCGCTGGTCAAGAGTTATAAAAATAGGCGAGTGCAAACACTTTGTCGTAAACTAAAGTGGACTCACTGCCAATCATAGTGTTATATCACCCACAGGCACCTGTTGAAGAGTGTCAACATGAATAACAAAAGAAAAAGAACTGAAAAGAAATAAAAAACATTAAAATAGACTTTATGTGAAAAGGTAAAGTCTTGAAATGACCAAAAGAAGATATTTTAAGAATATTCCACTAAGAGATAAAAGGTATGTATATATGTCCATTTCTTAATTTTAAACATTTCATTGCACTGTATGTTGATAATAGCTAGAGTTAGTGATATTGTAGAAAAAAATGGAAAATAAAATATAAGCATTTACCTCATAAAACTTTTGATATTTATTTTACAGGTCCTAGACATTATGCAAGTGAAATGTGAAACTAAGATAATAAATAGTATTTTTATACTCAACATGAAAATCGTCTTGCAGGTGAAGTATTCAGAGCTTGAGTGCAAATGACAACATTAAATAATGAATTTTTATTAGAAATAGTAGAAAAAAAATCAAAATTAAATGTTATAAATTTTTTAAACTATATACTTTTAGGAAAGTTCTTGTCAAATTTCAAACATTTTTCTACACCAATTTCATTTGGTAGTCATAGGGTTAAAGGCTTAAAATCTTTGAAACAATTATATAGATCAATGTAGTTTTGAGACTTATAACAATTTATGTAAAAATGTAAATTTAACCCTGTAAGAACAAAGTTTATCAATTTTACAAGCCTTGGAACTGTGAAACTATACATAATAACTCTAAATTTACTATATCTTTATGAAATTTGGCAAGCTTTTAGTGTACACAAAAAATTAAATATTTTAATAAAGTATTTCTACTGAAGATTTGTCTGTACATTTCTGAAGTTTTTACTGACCCAATCTGAGTGAAAAGTAATTTTCCTGCTAAGAATAAACATTTTTATCTTAAACTTTCTTATTTCACTTGTATAACATCTAAAACAATCCTAAATGAATATTAAGTTTTTTCTAGGTAAAACTTTTTTTATCTCTTATTTTCTGTACTCCAACATTAATTATTGGAAAAAACCATCAATATATAATGAAAAACATTAAATATTTTTTTTCATTTGTACTGTCTGCAGTACTGATCAGAAAGTTTGAAATCATTTATCTAAACATTTTCAACTGTTAACCTTTTCACATCTTTTTTTTTCTTTTTTACCCACTGAAGCAAGAATTTTGGTGAGAAAAATAATAAATCACAGCAAAAGCACATTAGTTGTTTCCCTCTAAGCTAATATAAAGAGCACATGAACTGAGTGTTATGTTTCACATAGTGAAGGAGCTAATGAAATTTTTGACATTTTATTTTACTAAAGTTTTTGTTAGGCTAAGTTTAGAAATTGATAGTTTTTACATTTTAGTTGCTTTTCTTAAAAAATATATAATGGTAAATAAAAGATATACATAAAACAGAAGGATTTATAGTACTTACAACTTACACAAACCATTTGTACTTAAATAAAAATATTTTGCATTCTCCTCTAAGCTTCATTGACTCTCAAATTTGGGTGTCCCAAAAAAAAATATTTGTGTGGCTTTCAAATATGCATCTTAGAACCCAAAAACTATCAGTAACTAGAACAGAATATCTCAAAACTACTAAAACTTATCTGGCTTTCTGCATATTATGGGCATAGTAATTGTTATTAAAGTTATTTAATTAAATTTTGAATTTAAAACTGTAAAATGCCAAAAAATGTGCATCCTAGTAGAATTGCAGGATTTAAATAGATGAGAATTTGCTATTTCTGTTGGTTATAAAAATGTCCATCAGCCCTGTAAAGTTGATTAGCAAGCAATTTCAAAAGTCAGAGAGAAAGGGAATGGGCTTTTCTGGCAGGTTTGCCAAATTTACTAGAAAATCACGAAGGAAGGAGGCTCAAATTTTAGATTCTTGCTTGTAATTATGTACTTTGGTTCAAATTGGTTGCAAGCTGCAGCAGCCAAATTTTAGAAAATTCTGAATTGGTTTGTTTGTCTTGCTTTTTGAATTTTGTGCAAAGCTACACAAAAGCTATCTGCAATAGCCATCCCTAATTCAGCAGTGAGAGCTAGAGGGAAGGCAGCTAGTCATCACCACCCACTGCCAACTTTTGGGCTACTCTTTAACCAAGGAATAGTGGGATTGACCAACACATCATAATGCCCTCATGGCTGAAAGAGCAAGCATGTTTAGTGGGATGGGAATGCGAATCCCCAACCCTCATATTGCGAGTCAAATGCCCTACCCATCCGGCCATGCCAGGCCAATTCTGAATTGGAGAAACTGAAGTTCAGACATGTCATGTGATACAGAAAAATGAAGGTTGAGATTTTTTTTAAATATCTTTTTAAAATTTAGAAGTTAAAACTTGTATAAGAATTGAAATATGAAATATTTGTTAAGTCTATATAGATACTGATAATAAAGTTATATAATTAAATTTTGAATTTAACATTGTAAAAATGCCATAAAATTGGCAAGAGCTTTTTAAATTACATGTATCTTCCATCTAAGAAAACACTTATAATTATATATAGTACTTGTATGATTTTCAACCTTTAAAGTATATTTTCATTCATCTTAAACTGCCATTTTTTTGTTACTGTGTTCTAATCTTGCAAATGTATTTGATAGTTTTTCAATAAAACTACAAATTTTCTATCTTCATTGTAGTAACATCTTATGAAATTTACTTAAGTTCACTAACACCAAAAAAGAAAAATATTAAATAAATAGAACTAGAAATTTTTATATTATTGATATGAAAGTTTCTTTTTATAAAGAAAATATTTTAGTTCATTTTATATTCATTAACAAATTTATCTTTGGGATTTTTTATTGGCATGTATTTTTTTCAAACTGAAGTAATCATGCAACTTTCTAAAAATACTCAAATTCAGAATGATCAATAATGTTTTATGACTGAAATCACTATACAACATTTGAGGCCTGTGTACTCGCCAACCTTAAATATTCTTGCCTGCTATAGAAAAATGTCTTTGTAGCTTTCAAATAAAAACAATATAATATAATTCTACATTAAAACAAGCCATGGAAGATTAAAAAAAATATATAAAAAAAAGAAAAAGAAAACATAATATGCAGTTGATATCTACATATGATAGCTTAAACCCCTTTTTTTTCCCATAAAATGAGAGTAGATTAGAATTAATTTTTGAATGCAGATATTCAATTTTCCCACAGGAGTGACTTTACATAATGGGTTGCAAAAGGGGTTAAACATTAACACATTAATAACCTTTAGGGATCAAGCAAGGAGCTTATGCTGCAAGACTGAGAGGCAAAGGATTAAGAAATAAGCAGGCAAAACATTAGCTATACTATTTTATTTGTGAAATGTGTGACGGAACATAGACATGATCACATGGTCAAAAGTGAAAAGAGAAGATGTTTAAGAGTTTAAAAGTTTAGTTCATCTCCTACAATAAACAATCTCAAGGTAAAAAAACAAAAACAAAAAATATGATGTGTAAGCATGTTTAAACAAGTCTGTCTTTTAGTATTGCAGTCAGCTACTCACTTTAATCTCATGGATAGTAAAGTCTTTAAAGCTGTGTCAACTTTATAAAACTATGTTCATGATGCTTTTTACATGCCTTAAACATAACCATATTGTAACAAATGATAAAAATTATGACTGAGTGTTAAGACTTTTACAGTTTTATCGACCCTAAGGCATCAAATTTAATTTAAATCAAGTATCAGAAAAAGAAGACAGTGTATATACTTCAAAGTATCCAAACCTTTAATATTTTTTGTGTTTCCTTCCACTTTCCTGTCCATTCTTCTGTCAGTACTTTTACCTACATAAAAATCTTAAATTTATAAAAAACAATAACATCAGCAAAGAAACACTAATTATTAAGTTGTTAGTAGTAAGTATCTAGTTACATAAAAAATGATTGCTTTCTGCTTACCACATCTTATCATAATTACTTAACCTGTTACCTGCTGTGGCCATTTTGTCTTATCATGAGGGCAAAATCACAATTGTGAATTGAAAAAATTATATAGAACTTATCTTTCTTATCTTGGATTTCAGATTTTACTTTTGTAAATAGTACCATAACATTCAATTACTTGTACAAAATTGTATTATTTAATGAAGTTAAAGAGAAATTTAATATAAAAAATCCCAAAATACGTTTGAGATTATAAATAATCACTCTTTAAGAAGAAAATTTTTTCAAATTTTTTCTTGCACTTCAGCGCTGGTCCTGCCATCTATGATTGATATCTAAACCTTTTTCTAGTCAGTTTTCTTTATAAAACATCGTCTGGGTGTGTTAAACCTCAGTTGTAACACCTTTAGTCAATCCTAGTCGAATGTGTCAATTTCAGTACCATGTTATTCCAATCGCTGTATTTCATGTTTGACAAATCATAGGATGGTAAGCAGAGCACGTGACAAAACGGTGTTCTATGGATTTCACAATATGAATGTGGGTAGTGCTTATTATAGTACCTGCCATTTTATGTAGAAGTTGTATTTAGTATTGGTCAATAGTACTTTTTATAAGCCTTAGAAAACTTGCTTCTGGAAAAACTGCATGGGATGTATGCGACTTTTATTATTTTTCTATAGTAGCTTAAGTCGTACTGTATCATATATCTATTTATATTAATCATTATATTGAAAAATTAACTAAAAAAAATTGATCTACGAATGTTAGGGTTAAGAGATATTGAGTGGCAAGTGCAAGGTCTTTACGTGAAATAGGCTTAGCACTTTGAACTGAAAGAGTGTGATTTTTTATATTCTTTTGCATTTAAATTAGTAGTTTTAAGTTAAATAATTTAGCATAATTTTATAATTATTTCATAATAATAATATGATTCAGTATTTAGAATGATACACTTGTGTGATCTGTACATAATACTACTAGTACCAGTACCACATAAGAATTTTATATTTTTCCTTCTTACTGTCTTTACTTTGTAGTAAGGCCCACACTTCTGTTGTTGTTGTTGCTTTAGAATTAAAACAGTCTAATTGATATATATAAAGTTTATTCTGATATTTTACAAATGGTTTAAACTCAGTATACAAGTGACAACAATAAAACCCATATGTTGGTTGTGAAACAGACTAAATACAATTGTCTCAATAATAAAGGGGAAGTTATGGTATTCTCACATTTGGGGTCTCAATACACTGAAGAGCTTAAGCCTCGAATTCCAACATAGATCTTGCCTATATTGAGAGGAATGTGAACCTGACTAATCTTTTAAGTGCTGTGAAGTAATTTTTTTTTGTAATTTATGGTGTCTGTATCATTTGGTAATCTCTTCTAATAGGGTGTA
>NW_013666640.1:41996-77354 GCF_000517525.1 Limulus polyphemus | reverse complement strand
TGAAATATAGCAAGACTTGCATTGGCTGCTCAGAAAGTTAGTAGCCGGTGGTCATCAGGTTAATAGAATACTATTGTCTCATTAAATTATAAGTTTATAATAAATTCCATTATTATTTTTTGACCATTATACTTTAGTTATGTTTTCATACTTCATCTTAATTTTAATGAAATAATTTGTTTAAATTGCAAGTTAGTAACACCACATATAATAACCACAAGAAACATTATATTCAACATAAGAATACACAGAAAGATATTAAAAACAAAGTATTCTTTGTCAAGTAAAACCTCTACCTCATAATGAACAATGTTTACTACTCTCTTTTCCCTTTTTCTAAACTGATAATATAAATACATGAAAAGAATTATATTAATTTCTTCAATAAAATATTAAGTTTAAATCTACAGTAAGTCCAAGAGTCATCTATCATTATGAGAATCTTCTTCTGAAACTGGTAGAGGATTCCCATCCTGAACTAGGTATAAACAAAAGATTCCCTTACTGAGATAAGTAAATGTATAGGATTCTGTCCTGAAACAAGTAGATATAGAGCAGTGTTTCTCAATCATCAGTCCACAGACCTGTGCTGGTCTGTCACAACTACCTTACTGGTCAATGGGATTTCATGAAAGCAAATGAACAAAAATGACAATTATCAATTTACATATAACTATTGTTTTTCTTTCTACTTGCATTTTAGTGGTCCATGACAATTTAGGGAATGTAGCGAGCCAGTCTCTAGTATCAAAAAGGTTTAGAAACATTGATATAGAATATTCCTATCCTGAAACATAAATTGATATACAGGAATCTAATCCTGAGACAGAAAGATATAGAGGTTTCTTAACCTGAGATAAGTAGGTGTACAGGATTCTCATCCTGAAATTAGTAGATATATACAAGATTCTCATCCTGACACATGTAAATACAGAGGATGCTTGTTCCAAGATAAGTCTACATACAGGATTCACATCTTAGACAGACAGATACAGATGATTCTCATTCTGAGATAAGTAGATGTAGAGGATTACCATACTGAGATCTATTATGTGGATTCCTATTTAACGTCCGAGATGCAGACACAGTTTTAGATCCTATAACAGCAGGTTACTTTTAAAACAGTCTTGGAGGTTCAGCAGTTTTCTGTCAAGACCATTTATATTCCATGATGACACTACTTGTTGTAGTGGGTTATTACAAAGATAGTTTTAAATTTGTCAATCATGCATGTACATATGATGGGTTAATGCAAAGACACTTAGGTATTATGTAAACAACAACATTTAGTATAAACTGCTAAATATTATGATCACAACTCTGATCACAACATTGATCTTTACTGTGTTTTCAACAAAACATTATATGTGGTAGAAATAATGAGTTTTAACTTATGTATTTAATAACAAAATCTTACCCTGGCTTCATTTTCATGGATTCTCTCCACCATCATGGGAGATGACTTCACCTGCAAAAATAGGTATTTAAAAGTTTTAATAGTAGTAATAAACAAAATAATCACATTTGTTTACTAACATTACTAGTGAAATGAATCAAGAAATGATGGCAAGATATTGCTGAAGCATTTTAAGTTACTTACATCAAACCATTTATTATTCAAGATGAAAATAAATTTACATCTATAACAAGCTTTTTCTGTAGCATAATTTTATTTGTGTGATAATGTGACATTGATCTGGTGCATATGATTTATGCATTTCATTTGTATCACTTTATACATCTTTTAGAATTAAGCTGTTTAAATAGACTTGCAGCTAGAATTTCTCATTCAACTACACAAAGCATATGACTATGAAGACTAGCAACTGTACTTTCACATTCAACCAAACACAGTATATGAAGTAGGATAGCAATAAAGTTCCATATTCAACCACATAGAGAAAATGAAGTAAGCTAGCAACTAAAGTTTCACATTCAACCACACACAGTATATGAAGTAAGCTAGCAACTAAAGTTTCACATTCAACCACACACAGTATATGAAGTAAGCTAGCAACTAAAGTTTCACATTCAACCACACACAGTATATGAAGTAAGCTAGCAACTAAAGTTTCACATTCAACCACACACAGTATATGAAGTAGGCTAGCAACTACAGTTCCATATTCAACCACACAGAGCAAATGAAGTAGGCTATCAGCTGGAATTCCACATTCAACCACACACAGAGCAAATGAAGTAGGCTAGCAGCTGGAATTCCACATTCACTGACACAAAGTATACAATATGTTTATATTAAGCCCAAAGATTCTACCAAGTGTTTAAACTTATATTACACTGAATTCAAAGATCAAGGTACAAAGAGGAAAAAAAAACAAGAAACTATACAACTATATTTAAAGGCCATAATGATGAGCATCACAGATTTTCTAGATATTACAAAACTTTATGTGAAACGTCTTAAAAATCAAAGCATTTAATGATTACTCTTTCATTATTAAAAAACTAATGTCAAATATACAGATCTATTTAAATCATTCTTATGTACAAGTCACATTTTCAAGAATGAAATATACTAATGTATTTTTATATATTTGATAAGTAATGCCTCATGAAGAATTTCCATGTACATGACTCTAACCTAAATACTTACATCAAATATTGTTTTTGTTGTAATAATCTCTAAGATTAATAAAATAAATAATTAACTGCTACCAAACCTTCAATTACAAGTTGGCATTTTTGCATAAAGCAGCAGTAAGTGCATTCAAACAAAGAACTCGAGTGTGCCAGAATGGCTGTGATGTATGTTGATTTCAGTTGGTTAAAAAGGTAATGTTGTATACCCTGTACCTAAGCCTATGACCTGAGTGAAATATCAGACTGGAAGATTGGGTCAGTGCTGACACCACCAAGATCAGCCAATAACAGGAATGGATTTTGACAACCTGCATTTGTGCATTCCACATGTTTGGGCATCCCTAATGTGTATGTACTAGTGGCATATATCAAGCTTCAAAAACTCATCTTCAAATAAATTATGCACTTATCAAGACTACAAAAAGGACACATTTTCATCAGAAAATAAAACAAGTATATATTAGATGAAGTCGAAGAACTCTTCCTCTTATAATGTATAATGTTATAAGATTTAAGCTATTTCGTCTAAACATTTATGTTTTCGTGTTATAATTTGTATTCATTCTAGAATGAAAGAGGCATAACTTATGTTTATTTCCTAATTTTTAATGGTGGATGCAAGATCGTTCAAATCTACTAAACCCGTACAGAGATTAATTACTGAAAATTACAGATAAAATATAAAGTTTTTTCTTAAGAAATGTTTGATAGCTATTCAGACGTTATAAAGATTTTGCATGTGAAATTTCAAAATTTTCTGATGCATGAAAGTATTTTTAATCTTAAAATGAAAATTACTTTGCATGATAGATAGGCTAGATGTGAAAAGAAAAAAAAGGTATGAGAGAAACATTGCTTTAGAAACCTTATGACTTTATAAAAAAATTTGATATTTTGCATATGAAAGCATTGTAATGTTTGCTGATAATCTGCCAAATTTCGTTAACATTCGCTAACTAATTTAAAAGTTATAGCATGAAAACTATAACAAGCACAAAATGGTTATTAGGTCATCATGTTGACTAACCCCGTATTGAAAGAGTTAAATGCTAAGAAACTGAATTGATCAAGTAATCAGTGGACATACAACAGACATTGAAATAAAGTGATTAAAAGACACAATGAAGGCCAGAGTTTGTGTCATTTTGACTTTAACATAGTTCACACACAATAATGGGAAAAAAATCCAGGACTTTCCAGGACAAACTTACATTTTCAAGAACATAATTTACTGATTTTAACACAGTGTGAACTGTACCAAAATTATATAAGTAATTTTTTATCACATTTAAAAAAAAAAAGGCAGTAGCAACTGTATAAAACATTCTAGCAATACTACATAGATAAATGGAAGTTTTTAACTTTCATCCTTTTTTTTGTGCGTATATTTTGCATTCAGCACTGTAAATATTCTGAAGATTTTTTATCAGACAAGTAGCATAAGTGTTTATATTCTGCGATGCTGGACTGAATTTGAACTTCCTTGGCATACTTTGACTAACACTTGAGCTATCGAGAAAATACATATTCAATTAAAGAGAGAAAAAGTATGAAACAACCTATTAAAAGAAATTATAAATAACCACACATTACTGCATAGAATAAAAGCATTAATAACTTCTTTGCCATTTATTCCTTTCAGTATACTTCAACTTTCCCAGCTTCAGTTTAATAACAAGTGATAAAGCCTTGTGTCATTCACCAAAATGCATTGATTTGGCTGGAGATACAAAATTACTCAATTGAGCAATCAAAACTAAATAATATTTATTGAAAATATTACTTTAACTTGGCAGTAAGAAAACAAGCAAACCTGTATCTGATTGGCTGCTTAACCCTATCACTCCGGGTATTCTTTCTGCACATGACAAAGTTTTAGTGTCTTACATAAGATATTATGCTATTCTAATTGGTATAACATAAACTACTTTTTGTTTATGTTATACCAATTAGAATAGCATAATATCTAAGCTAATAATCCGTATTTTAATAGTATACAAGTTTTAAGTTCTGAGTTCTACAACGCAATATTTTAAAAAATCCTGAATTTTCAGTAGTGTGACCCACGTGACATTTTCTCTTAGTATGTCATCATCCCTATTTTATCCACTACTCCTCAAAAAAGTATGAAACGAAATTAAGCATAAATTACTCTATAAAATCATTATTGTTGAGAAAACCATAATTTTTATAGTCTTCAATTTTGTTTGGTTACAGAGCTATTGAATAGAAAATCAGACCCCTCCTGCCACATCCTCTCTTTCAGAATTTGTTGATAGTTCTCTTTTACGTTTCACTACATATTACCTATAAACAACAGAAAGTCAAGGTTTTCACCTATCAAATGATGTTTTGTATAATACTATGTTCTGAATAGTTGGATGTCAATTTCACTCAGAGTACCAACATTGTTCCCGTGGGAAAGTTAACGACTAGCTTGGATGAAGTTGTAACTGCTCTTGTCACATAGTTAGAAAGCCAGAAGAATTTTGAGAGGTAAGGGAATTTGTCTACTTTTTGAATGTTATTAGTCTATATTCTTTGAGGAATTATTAAATTAAATAAAAATTAAGTGCATTACTATCATTAGTATAAAAAATTAGGGTTAACTCTTTTCGAAACCCGAGAGCAAGAAAAAAGAAGACTGGTTAAGTATTTTATTTCTTGTTTTTCATGTTTATTCTTTAAGTATAATTATAAAAGTAGCTTGTAAATTGGTGATAGGGCTAAATGTTCTGAATAATTTTATTTGTTATCATGGGTTCTGTCATTTGTTTCAATTTCCACAGAGTATAATGATTACAAGTAAAAGCATGAACTAGTTAAAGAATTTCATTAAAGTTTGTTAAAGAAATAATAATACATAACAATACTGTATTTATAGTCCTGCTTTGTTTTTAAAAGCAGAAGATTGTCCACAAAAAATTTAGTAGAGGGGCCTAAAATCCTGCTCAAAATATCCCACTGATCACTTTATAAATGATGGTTGATCTAATCAGGTATAAGTTGCCAGACTGTCTTTAATGATAAATATTGGACTCTTTTCATGCATGGTGGTTAGGTTTATGACACTAATTCTATTATACTGTTACTGTTTGGATTAGTATTTCTCTCTCATTTTGTTGATAAATTTTATGCAAGATTAAAAACTTTAGGAATATTCTGAAGAATTCATTTTCCTTATCTTATCAACGATTTTATGATTTTAGATTTCTGCCAAGCAAGTCTTGAGTTTATTTGATACTAGTGGAATATTATATCAACAATAGTCACTGAACACCTGTTTGCTTGCAGATGGAATTACAACATTCAGAGCATGTTACTGATCAGTGTTGCCATGTGAGCATACTTCCCATTTTTACAAGTCAAATTTCTTAAAAATTGTTTTCACACAACTGAAGTAAACAATGGTATGGCTTGATGTCAATACAAACAGGAATGTGAGAGTGATGAAGTTAAGACTTTCATGGATTTCTATCGGACCCCCTGATAAAAAAAAACACCGATTTTCCCAGACTTCCTGTACTAAAAAATCTATTTACAAGCTCCTGGATTTTCATGACCTGTGAAAACCCTGCATTAACTTAGCTAGACATCACAAGACTGGCTAATTTTCTTTGTGATACTTGTGTATGAATACATCAGGAACATCTTCAACCAATAAAAAAGAAAAGGAATTTGCCACATAGGTTCACCTTTTAGCATGATTACTCCTAAAATGCTATCAGTTTAGTAGCATCATTAGATAGGCTACTTCAAATGCATACTATTCACTCATTTATCAAATCATCAGTTCCAAAGTAACTTACATTTGGTAGAAAAAATAACTAATACATTATAAAAAGAAAAAATTAACCATTTTTATATGACAGATTTAGACTGATGTCAAAAGTATCAGTGAAAGCTGAAGATTTTGCAGAGCATTTTTCTTTGTCTAAAAAATTAATTTACTGATGATATTTTACTTAATTTTTACAGGAATTATTTCTGTAATTTAGTACTAACAATTCTATAAATTTTGTTTTGTTTCTTGAATTTTGCATAAACTAATTAACTGTCTCTAATTTAGAAGAGTTAGTAAATCAAATTGTGGGATTAGCCATCTTATTATAGCACCTCCACAGCTGAAAGAGCAAGCATGGTTGATGATAGTATTCAAACCTGCCACCCACAGATTGCAAGTCCATGCAGTAACCACCAGCCTATGCAAGGCCAAATTCATAAGGCAAAAACAAACATGTTATTTATAGCATAATATTAAAATAACACAAATTATCTCATAAATTTAAGCATGAAAAACCTGAGTGTCTTAGGTCTTTTTTTCCTCATGTGTGTGTGTGTATGGTTTATGAAAAAGAATGGGTGGTACAAGAAATATTCTGACCTCTAAGTTGCTACAAACTTCTACTTACACTTTCTCCAAGAAGCTCTTTCAAGTGAGCAATCTCTTTGCGAAGTTCTCGTATAAGCTTGACATTAGAATCCTGTGAGAGGCAAAATATTTACCTATAGCTTATGACTGAATAAAACTACTTGAATCACACAATCATTAAAACAGTGTTAAAAACTAGTATGGTAAAATATATTCTAAAATTCAGATAGAAGGTAGAATAACAAAATGTTTCTGAGAAATATAGAGCAAATTACACAGAGAAGGACCATGCATATCAATTTCTCAAGAGAAATAGAAAACACAATAACACACTTTATATCTGATGACAGAATATTATATAAATGAAAACAGACAGAAAACTGAATAACATACCTAACTATCAATATGTAAGATGAAAAAGCCATTTACTTATTTTTCATATTTTTGTATCTTTATTTCTTGAAGGTAATAAGCCATAAAAAACACCAACAAAACAGTGTTCGGTGAAAATATATGAAGTTAAAAAAACATTTTTGTTTCAATATTATGTTTTTGCTTCCAATAAAACAAGTGAAAATAAAATACAAAACACTAAGATGTTCATAAACACAACTTACCTCATTAATAGTAGGTCTATTAATAATATTCTTAGCTCTGTTGGCATACCTTAAAGTGCTAAGACTCTCTCCATAATTACACAAAGCTGGTGATATTGCTGTACATTTAAAAAATAAAAATTGCAACAAAATTATATGGCTTCAAAATGTCATTTCTTATCAGAACTTTTTTTAAATTTCTGAACATTCTATTAATTCAAAAGTAAAACTACAAGGTTCTGACTGCAAAAATGTTCAAAGTTTTTAGTGGCATATCACATTTGCCTAAAGTTTTATTTCTGACTAATTACAACAAGTTGTTCTGAAATCTATTAATGTAGAAAACAAATGAATTCTAAAACCAAGTGTCCAATAATCTTATTAAATCACCTTATTGGGCCATCCTTCAAATAAAGATGTCACAGTGGGAAAACTGATAAATTCTTAGTATTAAAACATTTTAACTGCTAAGCATAATTTCATAGTGCTTGAAATTGAATATATAATTTTTCCATTATTTTGTAATAAAACTATATACCCAAATAAATTACAGTTAAAGGGGAACTTGTAAGAGGTAAAAGCTACTGTTAAAGTTATATATGCAGATAGACCTTGCATATAGAAAATTCCTGTTCTCTATGTTACACTTACAAAATGACTAATAATACACAGCTTTTTAATGATTCTTAGTTTTCACATTTGCTACTGTTTGAGAGGACACAATTATATTAACTTATAGTACCTAACGTAAGACTATGGTGGTTGTTTTTGTTTTTCAGATACTTACACAAAGCTACACAAGGACTACTTGTCACTAATTTTGAACTGATAAACTAGAGTAAAACAACTAGTCAACAGCACCCACTATCAAATCTTGGGGCCACTGTAATCAAATGGTGAGATCTGACTATAACTCTTATATTGCACCCACAGCCCCATTATCTAACAACAGCAAAATATTAGTGACTAATTCATAAATAGATGTTAGTAGTTGAAGGTGATCCCACAGACTACTATGATGAGAATACCTACATTTTGAAAAAAATAAACACTAATCAAAGCAAGTAATAACTCTTATAAAAACAATTAATAACTCATACAAAAATTACTTCTCTCTCTCTCTCTCTCTCTCTCTGTAGCTGAAATTTATGATTCACATCACTAATCATGCTCACAGATTGGAGTCTACAGTAGATAATAAAAATAGTTTTAGTGTACAACTTCTAACAGCATCATATGGAAGTAAAACATGTATCAGGAGTTCTATGATACTAATATCTAGCAAGCATACATTGTTCAGGACCAAAAACGAGCTCCCATTGTTAAAACATAGCGTAGTACCAGGATAATAGCAAAATCTATTGTAGGTAAAACCTGTTTTAGATATTACAACTATAACATGATCTACTGTTCATGTATTCTCAGTACTGTGAGAACAACACAATCTCAAAACAAACTCAGAACGTCATAGCAAAGCAACAACAAAAACCGAGTGTCCTTTTACCTGTTGTTTATGTTTCATTCTTAACATGAGCCACAGTAGTAGTCTGCATAATTTTCAAGATTCCAAATTCTCTTGTAAAATGTTCCTTTGCACCCAACTACTAGTAATATAGTGGAAATTCATTTGCTAATTTTTAAGAAACACTAAATAGTTTTTTTAAATATTAATATCTTTCTTAGTTTAGTATGAACCTTAATGACTTTGCATACTGACATATTGAAAAGAGAAAATGCTGTCTGAGAATAATGAGCATACAGGGTTCAATGTTGTGCATTACATCCATAAAGTAACGAGTTCAAATCTCATGTTGTAGCAGCTTTCATACTGATCTATCTATTTAATGTACTTCTCTATTTGAAACAGCAAATACAGAAGAAACAATTGTTACAATTTACATATATTACATCATAGTTAGACATTACAGAGTTAGATATTACCTTCACATCTATTTAGATTAATGTGTTCTACAAATTGTGTTCCAAACTTCTTATGTTTACAGCAGCACAATTCTTTGCAGGAATGTAACAATTTTTGTGAAAGTATTCATAAGGATGGCTATGTTTAAAAGATGAATTTTGCAATGTGTAGTTAAAAGCTTTTCTATATGTAATACCTATAGCAGGATCTATTGTACATGAAACATGTTTCAAGTATTAGAAAAGTAGCAAGTCTACTCTATATAAAACCTAATTCTTCTGCAGACTGCACCTGCTTGGAATCTAGATGTGGAGCACTAGAACATTTTATTCTCCGTACTGAGGCGTTCATCAGGAAAGTTTGAGTTCCTTTTAATTATAGTGTGTCCAAGAAGTTTGGAAGACCTTACACAGGGTTTCACATTGTTAGATATTGGTATGTAATGGTGTTAACCCTGAAAGATAAGTTGCTCCTTTCTATTGGTTCATTAGTATTTTTATTTCAGTTGTATAAAGAAGGCATACATACCTCATTATTTAATAGTAGACATTGTTCTTAGTCAAAAACTGGATTATTAGTATATATAGTCTGTTTTTTTGTTGTTGTTTTTTTCCCCAGGTGTAGCAGACTCAGGGAGATTTAATATTCCATTATTCTTTAATATACATTTCTAACTATTTTTCCAAAGTATGAGTCTGAAGAAACAGATAATTTTATTTTTTATATTCCATTCTTGTATTTTCCTTTGAATGACTATTGTTATAATTTGTTAGAAACCTTCTAATGGTTTCACCAGTTTTCAAGTAAAGTTTGGGTAGAAAATTTCTAAGATTCTTTTGGGTTTGTTAGTTAGTTATGGTAGGATGTTGGAGATCATGGATCTAGTTTGTGGCATAGTTGAACAGTATTAAAACATGGTTTTCTATATAACCTACAACTGACTTGTAAACCTTATCTTCAAGAAAAATAAATCCAATATAATCAAAAAGCTCCTTTCTACGAGAAGTAAATCACCCTGATATTATGGTTTACTCAAGATACACAAGGCTGAAAATCCACAGAAACTCATGGTGAATGCTAGGAGACTCATCCTGCCTTAAACTGACACACTACCTCACTGCTATCCTGATCCCACTCATGGAAAAACCAAAACCAAAACATAATGTCTGTAAAAAGACTTTGAAACGTTTGCCAGAAAAAAAAATGAAATATCACATACAATCTGAAGATCATATAGTGGTAAGTTTTCATGCCATAAAAATGTTCACCAGCATTCTTTTCATTTAGCTTTGCCCTCCATTAGAAACAGTCTTGCAGTTTTCATCAACATATTTCATGAGTTCTGTTTCCAGTTCAGGTCAGAAACCAGTTTTTCGTTTTTGAGCAACTCACGTCATTCCTGACAAGCTTTGAATTTTCCCTATCTGTTTTTGCCAATCACAGACAAGTTTTTCATTTACGCCAAATTCCCAACTCGCAGCACAGTTTTTATCTTTTCGGCAACTTTCACAACTTCAGTCTTAAATTTTTGCTTCATATCTCACATATTTTGGAGGCATTTTGATGTTCAGCTGTTGAATATATCACCGAAATGACAATTAGGATGCACATTTGACCTTTATAAGATCATTCCCTAAAACTTTAAAACAAAGGCTCTTTGGGAAGAGCATTGTTTTATGTGTTTAAATAGATCAATTCACTTGATCTTGAGGATCCACTGACAATTGAGAATTTTCCTACATTTTTTGTATCTGTTATACAAGTTGAGTCCTCTTTTTTGGAATAACATTTTGTCATAAAATTCACTTATATGCTGCAATGTATAGTATCACCTCACCATGACTATTTAAAATTAGAAAAAAAAATCATAAAGCATTAATAAATTGATGAAGTCACACTTCAATAATTACATAATTACTTCATGAAAAATGTAAGAACAAAGAATGAAAATTTTCTAATTTCTCTAAAAGTTAATGAAAATAGCACTATAGTTTTCTTTTAGTTAAAGGAACTAACTTGCAATCATCATGGTTTTGGTGTTTCCTCCCAAACTATCTTTTAGAAGCCAAGTGAGCACAGAATCTCGATATGGGATAAAAGCTTGCTTCTTGGTCACATTACTTGATGTATCCGCTAGCATATAAAGAAATTTTAGAAATTAAATACCTTACTATATGTATCAAAAGATAGGATTCTTTATATATTAACTATAACATGATGTGCTCACAGTCAACTTTTCTATTGTAACAGTACATTACACGACATGTTCCCAGTCAACTCTTCTATTGTAACAGTACATTACATGACATGTTCCCAGTCAACTCTTCTATTGTAACATTACCTTACATGACATGTTCCCAGTCAACTCTTCTATTGTAACAGTACTATATGATATCCTTATTGTCACAGATAATTCTAGTGGAACAGTATTACATATTTCCACTATAATAGACAATTACATGGTTGCTGTCACAGTATATCACTAATACATTATGTACTTAGTCTCGGGCACTTGTAATATGATAATGTTACACCATGCCTTTACTGTTACAGTTGCTTCTAACCTACATGTCACAGCTATATACAACACAACTACTGTCATAAACACTTCAAGTAGATGAAATTGAGTTACCATTATATACAAAAATGGTTAATGTAAAAATTATACCAAATGCACATTTTCAATCCAATGAAAAAGTTTGAGTCAGGTAGGATTAAAATTAGTTATAGCTAGAGAAATATCCAGTATAGACAAATAAAGACACTGATTTGGACATATGTTAATGGAAGAAACTAATACAGTTAAATAGGCAGACTGATCCAGTATACAGATTAGACCAAAATAAGAAAATTGCATCTGTGTTACAGATGCTATACTACAGTTGAACCTTAAAAATCACTGCATAAAATTAAAAAATATGACCTTTATATCACACAACCAGAACCACTAAAAAGAAAAGTTAAAACTGTAAACCTCTTATATCATTTAGATACACATTATAAACAGTAATTAAATAAAACTAATAGAGATTATTGGACCAATTGACTTTACCATGATATAAAATAATGGGAAAATCTAGTGTAGATGCATGAACAAAGTGATAATTTGAAAGTCCAAGACAGTATATATTCCAGTATTTAAAGATATAAGTATACCCTAATAGAATTTAATACACACATTAACTTTACTGTACGATACGTTGAGGTTACTGTACCTAAAGCAGAAATGACTGTTCCAAGTGTCACTAAAGATTTGTTTATGTGAGCTCCTTCTTTCAGTCTTTGTCCAGTTGCTCCTGATGAAGCTACTCGTTCACTGATCATGGAAAATTATGATTTCATATTAATAGAGCTTACATTTAATCACCACTAGATACTATACTACTGTGCAGAGTTGCAGAGAACAGACAACAATACTGCTAACCATCATTTCCTTGCTATACATTTTCTAACTTGTCACTGGTGAACAAATCACTTATGTAACTACCAAGATTATTATGCATAATTACCTTTACATACTAGTCATTTTCATTAGAGAGGAAAAACTACACAATAAGCCAGTCAAAGGATTGCAGAATCAAAAACTTAAACACTGGACTTCACAATTAAAAAGATGTGTGCAGTTAATTATAATAATTTAAGACTAAATGATTGTGATGAAATTATTTTTTGACTATGAGGGAAACCCAAACACCACCTTTATTACAAGTGCATTCAAAAGAAAAGAAATTGCAAAGCTTATCAAACTGACTTACTCAATTATACGAAATGTTACTGACAGCAATAATAAACTATAAAGGCTTTTGAATTGACAATATAACTCCATTATACTTAGCAAAATACAAAAAACAGGAAAAATTTGAATAATTAACATAACTGGCTACTTGAAATTTCATTGCTTTGGATATGTAATAACTTTATGGATATATGAAGCATACTGCTTAAAACATTTAAAAGATAATTGGAAATTGTATATTCTAGTCATAGCTAGGCAAAGCTGTTGTTATACAGTAATGGTTATCACCTCTCTTCAGTCTATTATTATTATTATACCATACCTGTGATCAAATACTAAATTTGCATAATGTGTAATCTACTAAATTAATATATAATAACTTAACAATTAAACAATCAATAAGATTCCATGATCATCTATTGACAGATTAAACTAAATTTAATTACTTATCAAATGACAAAATCAACAACTCATTAATCTGTATATTCAGAGAAATGTTTTTAAAAAATATGTATTACCTAATTGGTAACAACTCTTAAAAATGTAAAATATCTGGCTGATAAACCTTCAAAACTACAAGAACCAATGACGTATATACTGACAAAAAATATATTTAATTATCTTGTGGAAAAAAATCAACAGTAAGAAAATTAAAAAAAAGTAAGAAAATTAACCATTTTTAAAGAGTCATCAGCTAAACAAAATCAACAAGATCCAATGATTGACAGATTAAACTAAATTTAATTACTTATCAAATGACAAAATCAACAACTCATTAATCTGTATATTCAGAGAAATGTTTTTAAAAAATATGTATTACCTAATTGGTAACAACTCTTAAAAATGTAAAATATCTGGCTGATAAACCTTCAAAAATACAAGAACCAATGACGTATATACTGACAAAAAATATATTTAATTATCTTGTGGAAAAAAATCAACAGTAAGAAAATTAAAAAAAAGTAAGAAAATTAACCATTTTTAAAGAGTCATCAGCTAAACAAAATCAACAAGATCCAATGATTTATATCTTGATAAAATCAACAAGGTTAACTGGTTTATGTATTAAAAAAAAAAAACAAGTATATCTTAGACTTATCTATTGAAAAAGTGAACAAAAATCAGCAACTTATATCCTGACAAAATCAACAATATTCAACAGATTATGAACTGAAAAAAAAAAAATTATGTTTCATACTTATCTAGTAACAAAGTCAACAAGATTTAGTAATGTATATCCTGATAAAACCAATATAATTCAGTGATTTACCAACAGGAAAAACTTTATTTATTTATCAAAAGAAAAAGGCTAAATTTGCAGATTTTATTTTCCAAACAAATCAACAAGATTAACTGAAATATCAACTGATAATAGACAAAAAGTTTCAAAACGTATATAATGAAAAAATCAACATGATTCAATAACTTATCTTGAAAGTCAAAAGCTTATTGTATTTCAGGGAATTATTACTGTATATAATAAAAAATAAACAATTTATTATCTGAAAAAATACAATTACTTTGTCAATTATTTACCTGTAGAAAAACAGCTAAATACAATGATTTAGGTTTGATAAAAAGATAAACTATATTTCTCTAGTAACCAAATCAACAAGACTCAAAGACCTTTCTGCTGAAAAAATTCATTATTATCTGTGACGTACCTTCCAGCAAGATCAACTAGATTCACTTTGCTAACTGTTTCACTAGGCATGTCTCGGTGGAATGTGGCCTAAAGATATTCATTTTAGAAAATTTCATTGTGATATCTTTACAACTTTCTTTTAAAAAATTGAGCTAATTTAACTAATAACACAATTGATGATTCTAAAAGCTAACTTAAGTAATTGTTTTTTTCCCATAAAAAATACTTTAAGTGTTTTTCTTATTTAATAATTTTAATTTCTTAAACTGAAACTAAACTAGGTATAAATACTATCAATTATGTATTTTAACAATCACTTTTTACATTCAAAGTGTTTTTTCATTTCCCCAGTATAAAAGTTTCACAAAAGCTAATTTACAACATATTAAAATCATCTCGGTTTTTTTTATGATAGTTTCCAGGACTTCCAGCTAAGTAGTGTTTTTAGTCAACACAGCCACATTACTCGTCAAGCAAAAATTTTCAGATCTGTGCTTCTGGTAACAATATTCATAAAGACTGTAAGTACACCTCTGATGATATGAAATCTGTTATACTATTTCAAATTATATGAGTTACAGAAATCTAACAGGCTGTAATAGGAAATCATTGTGAAAGAATATCAGGCTCAGTTTGAAGTTATTTTCAAGTGGATAGATAAAACAGGTTTTTTTTATGCTAATATAGAAAATCCAATTACAACAATATCAAGTGAACTTAAAGCTGTCATATATTAACTAAATATAGAAGAATTATTGTGTGTAAACACACATTTGCAAGAGCTGGAATCAACTGCACAGAAAACAAATTTTCTAGAGCTGGAATTAATGGCTTTGTAAACCCACATTTGTTCAAAATGGTAAAATCATTAGGATAGCTGATGTTAACTTATCTAATTTTAAAAATATCTCACTAGATGACTACAGAATGACTAAACCAGCAGACTAAACTAACATTTTCCACAGGAAAGTCATCTGAAACTGATATATATTCTAAGCATTGAAACAAAGGAAATACACTAATAAAAACAGATCTTAGTGTAATGTGGTCAGCAAGATTATCTCTCGCATGGTTATGAAAGAAAACAATCTGACATCCAAAAAGAAAATCCTAACTATACTTTGACAATGTTTTTCACCATCAAGAACATCATGCACTAAAAACAATAAATGTACTGAGAACATTGAGAAACATAGTAATATCAAAAGCACTAGCCTTTAGTTAGAGACAGATTGGACTTTTCAAAAATCCATTCACAAACTAGCAATAAATTTATATTATCCAGAACACAACTTCAGAATGCTCAGGGTGTGAATACAAATTCCATGCTTATCATTACATGGATTAAACTGGAAGAATGAAAATCATCACCTTTGCAAATGGTATGACATTATAATCCACAGACTAATATGTATTCGTCTCTGCATGATTTGCTTAAAGTATGTGGTGACATGATACATTTTATACACAGATATAAAAACAGGAAATTTAAAGGGTTTGCAAAATGATTTTGCAAATTTTGTACAGTCAACATTAATTAAGTCAAGAATATTACAATATCCTGGAAGATACACATTTTTATGTAAGATGATTTTAGAGAGGTGATTTTATTGAGTTTAATATTACTGAACAATGAAATAGTAATGCCAAAACTTGTAATGTGTTTTAAGAGACATGTGACAGAAGAAGCAGTAAAGTCAACTAATAAAATAGTGTGTACGTAGGTACCGATGTCTTTGATCCATCACTGAAGTCATAAATCATGCCAGGAAAAGTTATTTTACTATTAACTACCTCACCATAGGCATATGCTGTACCATATTAAGTAGTAGAAAGTTGGACATGGACTACTGAAGTTTTTACTAATTTAGAGGGGTGGGGGAGGCAGTGTCTTGTCATGTTTATGTTGTGTGTAAATAAGGCATACACTAAGATCTGCCTTTCCCACTGATGAGCTACTGCACTAGAACACATGAAGCAACAAGTTACATTCCAGCTACATATCAGTTTTAGTTTACTATGAAAACAAATAGATATATCTTAGCTTTAGTTTACTCTGAAAATACACAGGTATGTCTTATATTTAGTTCACTCTCAAAATAAACTAATCTTTGATTCATCAAAACTTACACTCTATTTGAAACGCTCAAAGTATCCACTATATAAATCATAGGTATTCACCTCCTCCCCCCTAAAAAGACAACATTTAAGACAGAAACCAATAG
Source organism: Limulus polyphemus (assembly GCF_000517525.1). Taxonomy (NCBI): domain Eukaryota; kingdom Metazoa; phylum Arthropoda; class Merostomata; order Xiphosura; family Limulidae; genus Limulus; species Limulus polyphemus. The sequence continues at coordinate 60,258 of NW_013666640.1, read as the reverse complement.
TTCTTAGTGATTAGTTTTATTGCTGAAGTTACACTTATGATCAACTTTACAAAGATTTCAACCAAGATTTGTGAAAACAATCATCATAATCAAAATTTAAAATTATTTATAAATTATTACATATTAAAGCTTCTTTTTCTCTCTGACTATTTTAATAATTTCCTATAAAATCTTATATTGTGGCAATAGATTTGGCGGGAATAAGTCTACTAATGAAGAAAAACACACTTCAGAGGATCTTATATTTTAATCTAATTATTATATGTATTTTTTGGAAATGTTGTTTTGCTTTTCTTTGTCATAACACTGCACAAACCTGAGTAAATGTTAGAGTAAATATAGCATGTGATCTACTGCTGACATCATTCATGGCTGTAGATGCTGTGGTTCTAGAATACAAAATTACATATTTAAGCCTTATCCATTCAGTTTTCAATTCTCAAAACATTTTTTACGATAATTCTAACCAAAAAATAAATATTCAAACAATCTTGTTTTAAACAAAATGAAAACTATAAATTATGAATTGATAAATTTATATCCTTTAAGTATTTTTTTTTGTGTTGAGAGCTTCTTGGAATAAGTTAACTCTAATCTAGACTAATCTTAATATTAATAGATTTCAAATCATAACAGAACGAAGTCTTGCGACTCATATATGGATAATTATTAGTGTGCATGAAAAAATTAAACTATTATTATCTATTTACACCAGTAATTTTTTTTTAGTTTGACTATCTTCAGAGACAAATGCTAAAGTAAAACTTTAAAGACAAAACATTTCCAGCATGTGGCAGTCAACATGTTCAAAAGTCAATACTTATAAAATTAAGGTAATGAAAAAAATTAGCTTGTATGTCACAAATCCAAGTTGCTTATCCAGAAAATAAAAACACATCTTTCACAACTAATATTTATTAATGTAATTAGCTGCCCTCTTTACAATGCAATTTCTGTGTACTATGGAATGATGTACTTCATTTCAAGCATGAATGAGGAAAAAGACAGAAGTAAAATTTTTTGTCATAACTACTAGGTCAGATATGCAAATACTACCAATAGGGCTAGACCTCCACATATTCTTAAAGTTTAGATCTCTTCCACAGCCACTGAAGGCGATGTACTATAGATAAGGATCTTCAAAAGACAGCCAAGCATAGGTCCTAACCTAACCAACATATGATATCCACATTTTAGGAAAGGTGATTCTCTAAAACCTTCCAGAGACAAGGAGGTAACTACTACAACCAGTTATGAAACTAAAGATGCATCTTCTGGTGGATCCTACTGAATCATCTCTCTATTATTCCAGCATATTAGTTCACTGAACTCTTCCAGAAGGTAGGTAACAATAGATTAGCCTCTTACAGAGACACGGTATAATCCACCAGATGATGTCATTATTGTGAACAATCCATGATAGCAAAAAAAAAGCTAATGTTTAACATGCACAGTTAATATTATTGTCCAAATATCATAGATACTGTACTTATAAGTATCCCTTCAAATTTCCATTTTCACTACTGAAGCAGTTAAAAATAAATATGGTTATCTCTGGAAGTATCTTATCTATTTGTTTTATACTATATCATTAATAATATGAAAAGAAAAGAGAGCTTTGGCAGCTTATGGAAAACTGTATATTCACCTTCTGGAATTCCCTCTGGTCATTAATTCCTGCACATCAGAAAAATCCATCACCAAATGATGGGAGAGATCTGTGTAATTAAACAAAATTAATGTAACAAGTATGTCCTGATATAACTAAGCAAAATGTAATAAACACTAATTTACATGTTAAATTTTTAGTTTAAATGTAGATCCTCTGAAATAAACTGCTTAGATCCTATATAAAAAAAGTGCTAACAGTACATAGTGTTAAATCAAAATAAAAAAGATATTCCACAAAACATATAAAAAGGAAAAAACTAAAACAAACAAAACACTAAATTAATCCAATATGACTATGTCAGATATAATGAACATGGAGAAAAATTGGAAGAATAACATTTTAAACCAATAGAAACCAGGTTCCAAGGAATTACTTGCCAGTTAATAAAACTCCACAATGTATATTTAATAGCTCTTTTAATTGAATTGTTTTATATTAAAATTTTCTAATGCACTATATCTGATGCTTGATTTAAGGTAAGTGTCAAATGTAAAACAAAAGGAAAATCCAAATAAAAGAAACAGAGGTTTTACATTCTTAAAAGGAGCTAGCTTTGACTCTCCAGATAAAAGTGGGTTTTCATGGATAATAATGTTTTTCAGTACACTTGAGTCAGTGAGAATAAAAATCAAATGCCAAATTAATGTAAAATAACATATAATGATACACATGCGAAAAAAATGTAGCCAGCACATAATTTTAAAAAGTAGCTCAAATAGAGCTAACTGCTAATCATGCAGAAATTAAAGACATAAAAACATAAATAGATTTGAAGAACTAAAAAATAGTGTTAATTTATAATAAACAAACAGTTAATAACTTAGATAGAAGTTTCTACAATTCTATTTTATTTTATTAATGCCACTTCATTAGGACCCCCTCACACACACACCTAATATTTGGTTGTTTGACAACAGCTTCACATAGAGTCACAAGGTAAGTTTTTTACTAAATTATAACCCATTAATTGAAGAGTATGGTGTGAAATCCCTTCAAAAATATTAGCAAAACACTGAGGTGATAAATGCACTGTTTAAGTTCATCTCAAAAATGCTAAAATGGATGAAAATCTAGTAATTTATAGGCCAAGGAAGAAAACTGTAATGAAAGTTATACATTTCAAATCAATTACAAGATCGCTAGATTCCTGAGTTATGCAAATCATTGTACAACAATGTATGGTGGACACGAATGTCAACAATGTTTATATACTCTCTGGATGTTATTTGCCTTTCTCAAAGAATAAAGTGACACAGCCCCTGCCACAAGGATGATCTCCACACCATTACACCACCTTCAACTCCTTGCAATTCAGAAAAACAAAAACTAGGTCAAGTGTCTCTTGTAGTTTTCTTTCTACCTCTTTACCACAAAAGCATGAAGTTCAACACATCAGATTATAAAATATACTTCCAGTCATTCGTTGTTCTATAGACTTCCATCTAAAGCTTCAGCAAAACTGTGCTTTTGTCTTTGCATCCGAGATAATTTTCAGACTGTTTGTTTTCTGCCATATAACAGTTTCTGTGATGTCACTTGGAGGGTAAAATTTGAATCCTAACCACTGTTGAAAGAATCGATCATGAGTTACAGTTTGATGCCCATTGCACTTTTCCCTCTGTCACAAAGTAACTGTCACCAATTTTCAAACTGACAGACATATATGCTTCAAGTCTTACTTATGAGTTAAATAAAAGATACAAAATAAGATCAGCACTAGAAAATAAAAAATGCAGTACAAGGCTGATTCTGAAGGACACATTTCAAAAAATAATTAAAGTAACATGGAGGAACCCCTTCTGATAAACTTAGGTGAAAATGTATTGTTGTTAATAAAAAGTTATCCAAATGTGTGCAATTAAGACTGGCATTGAGTGAATTGTTGTCTATTTATGGATAGTTTTTTAGCAAAGAACTTAACACTTTTAATTTTAAAAGTTTTTATAATTTCAAACCCACTTCATTTAAGGCATTTACTTCATAATGAAGAAAAACAGCTTACCATATTTTAACATGATTAACTTAGTAGTAAATTTATGAAATTCTCTAAAGGCATTTAATAAATCAAAGCACAACATTTTTGTAAGATCTTTTGCATAAAGAATGAAAACAAAAGAAATACTTGGACCTTTTAAGTGTTTATGTAGAATATAAAAAAGGATTTACCAGTCACTGTGTATATCTTAACTGACTATGTTCAATTAACTCTCAATGAGACACAATTTTAAACTTCTTGCTTTCTCTCCAAGTTTTTGGTGTCACATTTTCAAAGTTGAAATTACCTAATGCTATAATAATGGATGTCCCATCTGTCTGAAAGAACTCAGCACCTACATCACTCTTCTTGTGATAATGTATTTTGTTTATGCTCTAATGAACACAAGATTGTTTATGATTACTCCTGCACAATTACATCATCTCACTGCTTATTGACATTAAGCCAATGAAAAATACAAGCATGATCAAGACATCGGCAATGTTATAAAAACAAAAACACTGAAGTCAAGGAAAGACGTAATCACATAACTAATGACAGCTGCAATTCCAAAATTGTTTAATCAGTAGGTTTACACTTAAGAATAATCTTATATTAATGTTAGCCTACTATAACAAAACTTGACCAATCAAATATTAATTTACTAAACCTGACAAAAACTCTGATACTTATTCTCTGAAATTTGACCCTTATTTCTAATACTGATTTACTTACATAAATTAACATTTTAACACAAATATTCCATTCTAAAACTATTTAGACAGCAAGAAAGCTTTTACAGTTGATGTCTGCTCTTTATATGAAGCTAACCTAAACAATATTTATTTCATTCTTACACCAAGATAAGCCATGATATCTATATAACCCCCTTTTTTTAAAATTAAATATCTCTAAATATTACCTTGCACATAAGGACCAAACTTTGGATGTTCTCGAACACGAAGACTGTGCTGATTGCTGCTTTTCTTCAAAAGGTCCTTCACTTTCTCATTGTAAATTTCCAAATAACTTTAGAAGGATAAAATGTATTTGTAAGTAAAAAATATTTCTGAAGAAATTGCAATTAAGTTATACATCCTAATTTAACTTATTAATTATGAAACAATAGCCATAATGGGTTTTGTAACTTTTGCTACAAGAAGGTAAATTCTTGGAATTAAATATGATTTAAGAAGGCACTTTTGCAATCAAGTTTATCTCTTATTAACAGAATAAATTTCATGCAGCTTCCATGCAGTAATGCGACACAAACCACAGAACCTTAGCTTCACAGTAAAGCATGCTAACCAAAACAATGGGTCATGCTTGGCCTTTCTGGGTAAACAGAAATTTTCAAATTTAGTGTAGGAAAGCCTGTATAAGATTTGTTGTTATCAGCTGAAACATTTATATATATATATATATATATATATATATAAGTAATTTTAGATAATTTATGGAAAATACGTTTCTTTTTCATCATCAAACACTGCAATTGCATAGAATATAGAAAGTATATAAACTAGTTGGTTATCATACTTAGTTATTATAAATTTGTAATTGTGTTGGTAAGTGCAATAAATACACGATAGAATTTGAGAAAATCATCAACATTAAACTTTTTCCCTCAAGCTAAACATTTTCTTGACAGTCTCATAACAAACCTAAGTACTTAATATTCAATTAAAATATCTTTTTTCTTTCTTCCATTCACATTAACATAAAAAACACACTGATGGAAAACCCGAGCTCCCAAAGTTTTATTTACAACGGTTGTAAATTTTCCTTTTTAAAGAATTCATAAGTTGTGGACAATTTCACAGTATTTCAGTTTCATTAACATTTAATAATAGGTTAGCATGTATCAAATGTTTCACTTGTACTTTAACATTAGAGATTAACAAGTATTCAAAGCTAGTGCATATACAATACACTGGATACAAATGGCAAGATTCAGTTTGCACAGAACATAGCCAACAGTTAAATTTTCAGTAATTTTAGTAACCACGTGTTATAAAACCTCAGGAGTTAACAACTGAACATTACTACCCACAAAAATATCTCAATGATGAAGTTATGCAAATTAATGTCCACCAATTTTACTTTAACACAAACTTTAACACAATAATTTGAATAGTTTTCAACTATGGCTGAACTTATCAGAAAGTATTTTAAAATCATACAAACTTACTGTATAGCCTAGTCCTAAAAAACAGATGGACTATTCTGTATCTAGTGTAAAGTTAGACCTCAGTTTTATTAGGTTACAAAACCCAGTACATGTCAATGTTTAAAAAATTTGGATTTAGTACTTGCATGTAAGATGTATTTTGTACTTGATACTTAAACATATATAATACACCTTTCTTTATACGTTAAGTTTTACTATTATTCACGCTATACAACATTTTGTTTGTAGGATACAGCTAGTACTGACATATACAGGTTCTGTAACAATGTAGTTTTAGAATACAGCTATTGCTCACAGCTAGCTGCACTTTTTTCTTTTCTGGGATACAGTTTACCTGACTTCTGTTCTGAAAGTAGTTCCAGAGTTGGACTTTGATTTCATTCTTGAGAACATGGCCTACACAGGATAAAAACTCCATGAATTAGTCATCAACCTTAAACTTGTGTGTTGCTCAAAAATCTGGACAGTTTCCAAGTCTTAGTTTAGTGATTATTTCAAATACTAGCAAAAACAAAACTTGACCAGGGATAATCCATTTATGATTACTCACCTGACCTGGTTCATCAAAACATTTACCAAAAGAAAACATACAAGTATAACACCAATCATTTGCCTAACTTTGTGCCCAACAAATATATACATGACATTCATGGCATGATAAACAATGCTGTCCAAAACATCATAGGAAGATTTGTTTGTTTCACATATTCATTCAAAGCTGCAAGAGAAATACCTAAGGTAACTGTCCGCAATTTTGAACTCACAGAAGGAAAGGCAACTTACCAATTATTGGGCAACACTTATAGAATAGTAACAGGATTTAACTACCACTATCATAATGCATTCACATTACTACTTGATAGTAGTACTAAAATATATTATGTACAGAACATATTTATCTGACATTGACAGTGGTTATGAAAAGAGGATTTCTGTTGTTTTTTTCTGCTAAGTTTTATCCAAGTGTGAGAAATTAAAACTCTGTCACACAATCCTTTCATTATCTTGGAAAAACCACAGAAAATTCAGTGAACACCTTTCCAATATTTTCTATTTCTAGTATCCATTCAGATCACAATATAGCTGAAAGTCTGAAAGTCTCTTCATTTTCCGAATATAAGTCTGACAGAAAATTTACTAGTAGTCATGTAATTTATTTACAAGTTGCTAATAATAATAAAAATTTAATTGAAGAATATCCAGTAACAACTTGCACTATATCAATGGATTTCTGTATCATATTTTGTGTGAAAAAAAAAGATAAAATTCAATTCAAGAATTGTTATAATTACAATAATTATAGGCCAATAAGCTTCAGTACTATAATACTGGGGAAAAAATCAAGCTTGATTCATATGCCTTACTGAAATGAACATAAGACATATTTGCCAGTATTACTTTTATCAGTTGATTATCAAATAAAAAATATACAATCTTTTTTAAAAATCTAATTCATAATAAGAATTTCTGGAAAACAAAATCATGAATTTGAATTTCATAAAACAAACTATATTTAGGAAAATACAAGTTATATAATACATGTTATTTTTGCAAACAAAAATAAAAAATTATGTTGGGATTCCAAACTATTTATAAAATGCTTTAAAAATTCAGTAATAGTTATACATTTTAAGTTATTTATTTGCAAGATGATGTAGCTAAAAAAATCCAATTTCAAAGTTTTTAGTTTTAACACCATACTCTTTCAGCTAATTAATTGTTTAAAATAATCGTTTTTTTAATATATTTTTCAATTTACTTAAAGAAAACTAATTTTATTGTACAAATTATGAAAACCTTAATGGATATTATAACAATAACAAGGTCAAGCAAGAATTAAAACATTTTGTCAACATTTTTACAACTGGCACAGTAAATTACTGTCATTCAAAATTCTTTCACACAAACACAATCTCATTTATAGTTTATGAATTGCTTCAAAGACAAATTAGAAAGTTGAAAGATGAAAATGCTTACTTATGGATATTGTATGCACATATGAAGCAATATAAATTACTTGCCTCACAAATTCTTGGAATAAGACCTTCAAAACCCTGAAATTAAAGTATTAACAAATTAGAAAGTTAAAGATAATATGGAAAATATGTTAATATATTTTATTCCCCATTCCATTTAGATTCCAATATACCTTTTATTCAATACAAGATCTCAGCTAGCTACAATGGAACCATGACAAACAAAAGTTTTCAAGAAATGTTATTTCTTTATAGTTTTAAAATGTCATGTTCAAGTGTACAATGTATCACTTTAATAAAAACAAAGAATAAAATCACATTCCATCTAATAAACCAAGAGGTGAAGAAAGTAAACAGTTCCAATACTTGTCTTCTATATTGCAAAATAAGAAGTTGATGGACTTAAGTCACAATTTTCATCTCCAATAACCACAAACAAAATAGCAATATTAATAACAAAACCCAAATGGATATTGAAATGCTTCATTAATCAATATGTTTCATATTAAAACTTTTTGGTAAGAAAGGCACCAAAATCTATATTTTTATGATCAAAATGAAATTCATATAGTTACATAGCTCTGGAAAGGTAGATATTCCTCCTATATTGTCAAACCTAATTCTTTTTATAATCACTTCCTTACATCAATTTCTGGAGAACTTCAGTTCACATCGTTTTAAGATCTATAAGATTTCCCTCCACAATAGAAATTATTCCCATATCTAAACATGCTCAAAGAATATATTCTTCCAATACCAAAATATCTACAAAGCCAATCATATTACATGTCTGTGCACAGGCTCAAAACTGAAAGTTGATAAGAGGGAAATTTCATTAGAGGTGCTAACAGGGGAAAGAAATTTGGAAACCTGCTCTGCACTGTCCCATAGTGATAACATGACAAATCATTTAGATGGTTTCAAAAGTTAAAAAGATCTGGTACATTGATAATCCACTAGACTAGGTGGGAGGAATAAAAAAACTGATGCCGAATAATCAGTAGTCACACAAGATCAGACATTATTATATGCAAAACACTAGGTCTCATGACTGGTGGAATTGTGAAATAACCAGGAATAACTCCACATCAGGAGGGGAACACATTAAATATAACAAATTAAAAGTCATGGTTCATACAAGCTATACAAAATTAAATTTCACGACTTTCCAGAGAACCCATACTCAAATTTCCAGGATTTTCAGATTCTGCACCCTGGCACTTTCATTAATCAAACATGTCCTCCAGCAGAAATAACAACAGTCTTGTAAGGCACTAGGTTTAAAAGAGCCAACACAAAATATAAAGAAACCTGATTCTAATAACCACTCTTTGTTTGTTTAACTTTTTTAAATTGAGCTCACAATTTCACAGATTATTTTTTATTGAAATTTCAAACATTTTCCAGCACAATAACTTAAAAACATCCATTCCATTCTTTCAAGATTTCAGTACTGAAATTTTTAAGAGCTCATTTTCCATGACTATCTATGAGTTATGTATAAAGCTGCATGAAATAATTTTTTCCAAGGCAATGCCCAGTCTCAATGGATCCATAATGGCAAGAAACAGTCCTATATATAAATACTTGTCATCAACATATAAAACAGAGACAAAAGTCTGAGCCAAGGAAAAATCATCATGAGGACAAAACTTTGAAGGTTAAGAACTGTATGTAAACTGTCCAGAACCAGAAGTACAAAGAGCAGCAACGTTACTACAGGTCCACTTACCATCTTGGCTGAAACACATCCTATACAAACAGTAGGCAGGCAGAAGACATGTTGATCATGATGAGAAGAGTGAGAGTAAAATAACATTGTTAATCTACAAACATTTCCCTCAAATTAATACCTTCAGCCAACATGTGAGGATAATGGATAAGTTATGGTACCTTTCAGGATCATAATTTATGAATAACCTACACTGAGCAATATAAAAAAAAAAAAAACTCAGTGCAAGTTCAACAACAAGAAAAAAACAGCATGGTTTAGTACAGAAGTCTGAATAACCTTAGCCACAAATAAGGAAAGTCTCAGAAGTAGAAAAAAAGATTCAAATGGTCTTTTTTTTCTGCCATTCATGTCTTGGAAGAAAAGGAATGATCTGGGTATGAAAACTAACTATACCTGGAAAAGAGAATGTAGGACATATTAATTGCAATGTATCAAAAAGGAGATGGCCCAAAGTCATTAGAGGTGGGAATAAAAATCTTATTGACAGTTCCATCAGTGACAAAAGGCCAAAGGCTCAAATAGATAAATGGCCTGGCCTTAAGACACAAATTACATTCCAATGTTGAAGCACCAACAAAAAAGTAAGTTATTTATGAAAGAAAAGGGGAGGAGAGCCTAGTATAAAAGGGCCAAGAGAAAAAGGAGCAGCAGCCTTGTATCATAAGAGGGGAGCAAACAAACACTTGTCCAAATAAAAACAAAATAATACTAATGAACAAAGAAAAAGAAAGGGTAGAGAATAGCAACAACATTAACTATGAAAAAATCTTCCACTTTGATTGATACATAGTAACAGTGAAAATACTAACATACACAAGCCAAAATACTGAATGTTCAGTTGGAAGTTCCTGCTCCACAAGCAGGCAAAGGACTAGATAACCAGCTAATTATAAAAATGAATGTGTCAATCTTTATAAATGAATAGAAATGTTCAAAGTTGTCATGGAAGGAATTTCCTAGGCAGAAGAAAGAACTAGACAACCAGCTAATTATAAAAATGAATGTGTCAATCTTTATAAATGAATAGAAATGTTCAAAGTTGTCATGGAAGGAATTTCCTAGGCAGAAGAAAGAACTAGGCAACCAGCTAATTATAATTATTATGTACTGTTCAAAACTACTGTATATTGATGTGAACACAAGACTTCAAGTGAGTTCAAACAACTAAAGCCCTCGGGGGAACCAAGGATTTCATTCCCATCAGCCTGAAAAGAATCTGTGAAAAGGATGAATATGTAGAAGCACACTTAAGTGGTATTCTCTATGATAATCCAATAAACTGTCCTGATACACTGGCCACCACTGAATTTCCTTTTAAAGGGAAAGTATCTTTCAAAAAACAAGATTAGAGATATTGTGGGATGAAAAGAAGAAATAACTATTTAAATTTCAACTTCTCAAGTAACAACATGCTTTGTCAGGCACTAAATTTAATCAACATGGATCAAATATTGAGATAGTTGCAGATGGGATATAGAAGATTTGTGAACATTATAAAACAACCTACAAATTTATGTGGTATCTTAAAAGTAGATACTACCTAAATAATAAATGTAAAATACACAACTGTTTGTACCATAAACAACAGCTCAATAAGTAATACATATAAGAATTGTGACTGACACAAGGGAAAAACCCTGACATGGAGGTATTCAATAATATCCTCAGGTTAAGAGAGAATCCAGATGGAAAAAAAAACAGCTTTTCAGAAACAATGCCTTATTAAAAAATGAAGTTTCAATCAAGAATAATGAGAAAGATGTCTTTCTTGAAAAGTTTATCTATGAAAAACATTCCAACTAGAGAAAGAAAATTGTGTAGATTTCATGAAGTTTTGAGGGTCCACTACATAACCAAGATCTAACACAAAGAATTAAGGAAGAAAAAAACTCAGACTGACAAAAGCATACATCTTCATCTAGAGGTATGGTAGCATATTTGAAGCTAATGCTCATATTTTATGTCACAGATAAGGAATGAGGATCCAAAGCTACATTTTGTATCATCCACTTAATATAGTAAAAATGAAGTATTAACCTCCTTGGCTTTATTATATTTGTGAATGTTTTGCACCATAGGTGTCACTTTTTTTTTTTTTTTACATGGTGGTGGGGGGCTGGACTTTTTCTAAATAAATTGAGAAATTTTAAAGAAAAATGGCAAAACTGACTCATAAAAACCCATTTACACCCCTTTCCAGCCAGAGTCCCTCCTCCTTTTCTAAAAATCATGTATTCATATTGTGCAGGTGCACTGTACTACTTATATGTAAAAAATACAATGAACACAAATAAACTGCAATAATCAGCAATTCTTTGGTTATGATAGTCCTAGAAGAAGGAAAATAATTTAGTATAAATTTATGCAAAATAAAAACTTTGATATTAATTTAACTTTAATTTGGCTTCAGTGATTAGAATTTGGATTTGGTGTGGTAGTATTTGAAGCAGGTCACTGCACAAAATCAAATGTCACAAGAAGGACAATAGAGGTCTAAGTTTGTGTATGGGCCCTACCTGTAGTGTTTAGTGATGTCAAGTAGCAATAGATGACAGAAGCATGCAGCTAGTGGAAAAACTCAGGCTAAATGCTGCAGAGACTGTCTCAGAATGAATGATTTGTGTTCAGCTTATTCATCCCGAGACTGTCTCGGAGTAACTGCCAAGAAGGTTAAAGGTACAGTACTTCTATTTAACATAACTAATAAAAAGAATTATTACCTTTCACAATATTTACATCAATCTGGTGTGGTAAAGTACAGTGATAAAAAATTAGTTATTATATGACACTTAAGACTTGAAAAGAAAATATAATAAACAACTAATATACAGTTAAAAATAAAAACGTAAATGGTTTTAAAGTGCATTGCACTATACATCTGAAGCCATAAGTGGCTTCACAGAATATTGTACTCACTACATTGCTGAAGTCATAAAAAAAAAACTTCACAGTACATTGTACTGTATGGTAAGAAGTCAAACATTTTCCTAATGTATAATACTTACTCTACAGCTCAAATCATAACAAATGTTTCCATAGAGCATCATACTTACTATACTACAAATAAATGAATCATTCATGAAAACTTACTGGGGTACCCATCATGGTGAAAGTCTTTCCAGAGCTTGTCTGTCCATAAGCAAATATACAAGTATTGTATCCTTCAAAAGCATTTTCAATCACTTCTTTACCTAGGTCTTCAAAAACCTAAATTGATATTAGTTTCATATATTAAAGTTACATGTATAATTGTTACAAGGTAATACATTTAAACATGAAAATTCAGTTGGACTGATTGAACATTAGGACAAAACTCCTGGTTCTGACCAAAATACATTAACCCTTTTGCAACAGGCTCAGTATAACATACATGAGTTCATATGCACGTTTGCACATGTTAAGCATTTATACTATAACTTTTAATTCAGTATGTGCATCTTTAAAAAATTTGGTATACCTGTAGTAAGCATTACAAGCCTTTTGTACACAAAAAATCAAATTTTTCAATGAAGTATTTTTACTAAAAATTTGTTTGTGAATATATCGAGTCTGTTTCGTAACTAGACCAAGTGGAAGCAATTTTCATGTTATGATTAAAAATACTATTCTTCATCCCCAAAATCTCAAATTTCTTTTGTGTAATCTTTAAATCCTCCTAAATACATTTCAAACATTTGTTTTCAGTAAAACTATATCTTATCAGTTATTTAATAATATACTCAAGTCTTCAGCCTGTAGACAAATCCCAAAAGTATAATGAAAATACAAGATACAAGTTGTAAAATTAGAAATAAAAAGAGCAGCTGTGCCTTTTTTCGTTATTATTGGTCACAAAATTTCAAAGTACTTCTCTTACGAGTTTGAACTGCTAAACATTTCACATTTATTTTCTCCGTATATTTTACTGTCAATGACTAAAGTAGAACCCTGCTGAAAATAAACCAATAAATCACCACTTGTGTGAGTAGACTGTTTATGTGACCCCACCGTAATATGATACTCCTGAAAGCAACAAAGCACGTGTGAAAAGATAGTTGACTTGACCCTGCTTCAAGAACAGAATGTCTAATGTATTAGATTATATATGCTAAAATGTTTTCTTGGAAAATTCAGAGTTATCACATTGCACTTAGAATCAATGAAAATGTTTATGCCAACAACAGGATGTGTAATTTATCGGCTTATCGAGAGTAACAACACTGCACTTTGAACCTGTCAAAACATTTATTATGTGGTTTGGTACTGATACAATAAATATTGCAATCTCTGAATATTGGTAATCCTTTTAGGGTGCTTGGAATTTAGCAGCATAGGTGTACAAAGATGTAATTTGAGCACATAGTTATAAAATCCTATTTCTCTTTTCAGCACTTATTCGTCAACCAATAACAACTAGTTTCTGTACTACTTATCACACTCATTTAGTTTTGCAAGCCTTACAAGTCTAATCTTCTTTAGAAAACATTCTTACTTTTGCAGCTAAAGTGTAGTTTAGAAGTTCTCTTACATACAGAATCAAATACAAAGTACAAATCTAACTGTATTACTAATATTTTGAAAATTAAACTGATATTTCAGCTACAATACATTACATACATATTTACTCATAAATGCCTAAATTTTATTTATTTTTCTTGAAACATGAACAATAAATCGAAATTACATAGAAAAACAATCATTTCTAGTATTTATGAGAAATTACGGTAATAGGAAAATATTTTGCCCTTGTGTGCCTTTAGTGCTAAGCCTCGTTTATTTTTTCAAGTGGAGGGTGATGAAATATAATTTTTGTAGGCTTCAAATATACATTTTAGAAAGAAAAAAATATATTACATTACTCTACTAGTACACCCAAAACATCTGTAACTTGCTTGGGTTTATAAACAATGTATATATATGTGTTAATAATTTTTTTATTTCCGTTCAGAGCAACAACTTTGTCATCACCATTCAACAGTCTTGGCAAAATGATTATTTTCTATTCCAAGCTCTTTACAAACAACTGTCAGAATCCCGTAAAACACAACTTGTCCTTTCTATTGGTTATAAACAGACTCTTAAGAAAAGCAGGTGGAACAAAACAAGAGGTTTGGAAAGAATGGAGTAGGAGGAGGTGCTATTCTAGTTGATTTGCTAGATACATTGATTTCTCAGCAAATCAAAGTGGTGGGAGATTCTAAATTTATATTCTAGCTTGCCAGTATCTAAAATTCATATTTATAATTCATTAGCCACTAGTAGTAGTTTTGTATGGTGTTTCTCACACCTCCAAATTCTTCTGGAGGTGTGTATCCAGGAGTAGGACTGGAGTCCTAGTCTGGACACCGGGTGAGCATGTTTCGGTGTGACAGGGATTCGAACTCGCGACCTGCAGCTTTGGAGTCGAGCGCCTTAACCACCTGCCCATGCCAGGCACCATTAACCACTTTTAGATGTATATAGTAGGCATAAAAAAATATAAACTGAGCAACAAAACATGAGGAGATGCTATGTGACACACACAAATTGATATTAGCTTTATTATATTTTGAATTAAGAAATTAAAAAATATAATACTAAAATTGAAAAGATAAGCAAAGTTTTGATGCCAATTTCATTGATATATAGCAATAATAAAGTTACATAATAAAATTTTCAAAATAAATTGCTAACAGGCCGTGACATGCTCAGTTACACTTACCCATTGCAAAAGGGTTAACCAAATAGTAGGTGGAACATGTAGATGAGTGTCAGATTTAAAATATATATACAAGTTATTCTTTTTGCCAATTGTCAAAATAAATGGCTTTTACTTATATTTCTTAATAGTATAAATACATACTATGCTGTTGTTGGGCTTAGGATTCTTCTACAGTAGGTGTCTGTGACTTATTAGCAATAAATTCAAAGATGAATAAACAGCACACAAGTTAAACGTGTGTATAACAAAGTCTTCACACTATAGAGATTACAGGTATATCATAAACACTATTTATGTAGTTCTCTCTATATATGTAGTTTTCTCCTTCCTGCAAAAGTCCTCTTACACCTATTCAATTACTTTAGAATTTCAGTTGACAAGTTGAACTATCTTCCCTATATTACTATCATACTAGAATTCTGTGCATGATTCACTTACAGTTGTGGCACAAGTTACTATAATTCGTTTGGTCTTCTTTCTTCTGAAGACCCTGGCTGATTCAATTACTTTAGAACCATGCTTTGATGGAATAAAATTATATTTCTTATATTTTTTTATACTGTTAGTTTCATTCTAACATATTAAACGTTTGGCCTATGTCAGTTGTTAGGCCTATCACTTTTACATTACTTAACTTCACACCAACTATAATCACTTTACTTTTATCTGTCTAATCTGTCTGTCTGCCACTTCCCACTCATCTCACATTATTCATATCTTTATTACATATTCGTCTGGCTACTTTCTATATTCTCGACACCAATTACTTATTAACAAAACCTTCTACAATTGTCTGCTTTTAACTCTTGTTATAACAAAACTTAAAAATAATAAAATATTTACTCACAAATATAAATTAATCACCAGTATTTAAACCAAACAATATTTTTATATCATGACAATGAGAAACACTTTCTTTTCTTGGAAACACAATTTAGTGAAAAACTTATAAACAGTTAGAGGGAAACATTCTTTATAAAAACAATATTAAGTCAAATACAAAAATAGAATTCATTAGTGGTCGCTGTTTTCACTAGCAAATATAGAAGTGAACTACTAAGTTCAAATTTTCTTATTTTTTTGTTATTATGAAACACTATTATCCCACCCACCCCTTAAAAGTTAAAACAATGTTTTTCAGTATCTAAGAAACAATTAAACATTTTCTTTTTTAATAACTGTTTTTCTGGTAAAGATTCTTCCTAATTCAAAGAACCATTGTTGAGGAAATAATGATTATATAAGTCCAATATACTACAGTAATACAAATATACTTTTTCATGTCATTTACTTGCCCTGATGTTACAGCAAATAAGTCACAGACTAATGCAGACAACAAAAGTAAAAATTATTTACTGGGCCATAAAACCATAAATCATTTATCAACAAGTGTTTAAATACTGCATTCATAAGCTTAAGTAAGCAAAGTAAAACAATGTGTATAATGAAGGTAATAGCATTATCAGTACATATTAAATCCAATTTTACCACATTAAAAATCATGGTGATACATTTTCTAAACATCTGAAATTTACACAAGTACTAGTAAAAACCATACGTACATGGATCAGACTCTTCCCACTCTTTGATACAAATTACTGAACGGTTGTGCTTTTAGCAAAATGTATAGAACCTACTTCAGTCCTTTTCAAGTTTTTATTTTACTTGTGACTTTTACTTTTTATAAAACTTGTGACACATTTCCTAATATGGTTAATCATTTGTTAATTTATGTTTACTTGCATCATTCAAGAATCTCCAATTAAATTATTTTTACTTCACCAGACTTAGGTGAGAAATAGTTCATAACACAATGTAATACTTATTGAGCATGTGAGTAATCATTCTCTCTTTCAAAGTTTGTCAAATGCTAAGTACATTTTATTTGTCATGCATACAGCTTCAAGAGTAATTTTAACTTACTACTAAGTTCACTACCAGAAGGAAATTTAAGTTAGCACTTTCCTACACTGAAAATGTATTTCCGATAGATACTTACCCCACTCATGAAATAGCTTTTCTCAACTAGCACTGCCCTCTGTCAGTGCAAATTTTCAACACATGCCTTTAGCCTTCCACTTCTGCATATCCACATGCAAATGATCATGCAGCAGCTCTTCACCAATAGGAGTGTGACACTACTCCTATCGTATTCAGCACCCTCTTCACAGCTGCACTCGTTAATCACTTCAAGATTGATCAGAAGATCTACACCATATATTATCAGAAGTGGGAGAGACTGGGTGGGAAATGTGAGCAGAGTTAAGTATCTATCAGAAATACATTATCAGTGTAGAAAAATACTAACTTCTGATACGATATCTTACCTCAACTCACAAAATAGCTAGAATCCCACATTGAACAGGTAGAGGGCCAATAAAAGAAAAAGGTCCCCTTTAGAAAGTGCCCAAAGAGAGACCAGGAGGTGTGGAACCAAAAGAGAAAACATCACACCTCAGAGGAAGACTGCACCAAAGGTATACTCTTCAATCCTTTATAACTGTGTTGCAAACATAAAAGGCAGAAAAACATGAAGGAATCCCAGAATATGTATGACCAATGAATGGGACTCCTGGGTGTCAAGTGGCTAGGGCGCAACAGACCGTAGTAGTAGTTTGACCTCATTCAACACCAGGCAGAATCTGGAATGGAATCATATCCGCAGTAAGTAGAGGATCACCTACCTCTTCACCTTGAAATGGGAATTGGTAGGGACAAGCTTCCATTCCAAAATCCAACTCCACTTGCATGCATTTCCAACACCAGATCTGCCGGGAACCAACATCCAGCAGATGGTAGGAAGGTTTAAATCCTCAGCAGGAGAACACTTCCAGTCCAAAACCTGACTTTAATGGGTATGGTATTTCCAGTATGCTGCAGGAGGACAATATCTGGCCATACACAAGCAAGAAAACATGCTGCATCTAGCTACAACCAACACAATATCTGCCAAAAACTGACATCCAACAGATGGTAGGAAGAGGGACTGCAAACCTGGAGTAGCATCTCCACGTACAAACCTACGCGAGCAGG
>NW_013666640.1:40334-41986 GCF_000517525.1 Limulus polyphemus | reverse complement strand
TATATATATATATATATATATATATATTCATGACATGGTGCAGTGCTTCAACCAAAACCTGGTAGCATCTGGAATTGTACATCAGGTCCATGGTACGAAGTGCGATAAGCCAGCAACACCTGCATAATACCACCACCCTACTCTCAACTGAGTGGTATATGATTCATCACTCATGAGAACAGGCATCCATGATCCACCACCCCAGCAGCTAGGAAATGGTTAATAGTGAGGACTCCTATACTCCACTAGAAGAAAGGAGGGAAAAAACACATTGGAGAGTTTGAAGGGCTGCATCACTGGAGAGAGTGCAATGGGTAACCACAATACCCTATTTTGAAAAGCAGAGCTACTATGTAAATGGAGTTGATCAACCAAAACCTGGTGGAATCTGTAATTGTACATAAAGTCCACAGTAGAAAGTCTGAATGCAATGGAGCATCAGAGATGGGCAGCAATCTCTGTTAGTCCATGAGTTTATGGTCCAGGACAAACATATTTAAGAAGCAAAAAAAAACACTAGAGAGAACTACTAGCAGTCCTATGGAACACCTCATCTTTACAGTGTGTATAACTCAAACCTGCAACAAAATAGTTTAATCATAGATAATAATAAAATAGACAAACACAACCAACACCTGGCAGCATCTGCAATTGTAAATCAGGTCCACAGTAGGAATGGCTACAATGTAATTGATATCGAGCATGGTCGAAGGATGGACAGTGTGGATTTTCAATGAAAAGTATACCTGGTCAGACACCACTTGCCACAGAGTAGGATCCACAGTACACTAGCAAAAGGGCTCCTGAAAAAGTAAGAAAAGTTTGAAAAAGGAAAAGTAACTTTTCACAATATCAAAGTGCAAAATTTAAATAAATAGTAAAAAAAAACTAAGTCAGTAGTAGAATGGAAAATGTTGACAAATCTGCAAGCAAAAACCAGCATGTCTGTATAAAGTCTACCAAACTCTACTGTAGAAGCAAGGAATGAACTTTCTGCAACCAGAATTAATGAGAAGAGAGGCATTTACCACACTCCACCGCAGGAACATGGCATTTTCATTCTGAAGCCAGCATTACGAGGAGGATCCCATGGAAGACTACACCTGCTTCAACCAATTAATTTATTATTCTGTCTGTTGCTGTCCACCTAGGAAAAAGCATCTAGGGAAAATGTAAGGAGGGAAAGCAGCTTTGCCTTCTTCTTACTGAGTGGTTAATCATAAGTATGTATTGTAAAATAAATTTTAAAACTCACTCAGGAGGAAGCTTTGTGGTCCACCACCCTAGCGACTGGGAAGTGGGAAATGGTAAGGATTCCTATGCTCCACTAGAAGAAAAATGAGGGAAATGCAGCGAGGAGTCTGGAGGAACATCACACCAGAGACAATGCAATGGGTGTCTGCAATTCCCTATTTTGAAAAGCAGACTGTCCTTGATTTATTCAATCAAAAGGTCAGCAGAGGACAGAAATCCCCTTCTGCTTTACTCATGAAGTCCATGAGTGACAGTCCACCATAGATTGAAATAGATTGATATCTAGTACAATCACACACACACACACACATATATATATATATATATATATATATATATATATATATATATATATATACTAGTAGTAGTACGTACGTAGTACGTTACGTTACTAACTA
>NW_013666640.1:35578-40172 GCF_000517525.1 Limulus polyphemus | reverse complement strand
ATGTACGGTACAGCAGACCAGTGGTCTTACGAATATACCTCATCTTTACATTGAGCGTTATATAGCAACTCTACACTAATGTGGGTTTGAGGCAAAGTATACCTGACTAGGTAACACCTACCACAGAGTGGGATTCTTATAGTAGTGGTAAAGACTAGGGATGCTGAAAATAAAACACTGATGAAAGGAAGTGATAAGACTTACCCCAGTCAAAGGCAATCGGACACATGTAGAATCGCCATGGGAAGAAGATGAAATCCACCAGAAGATACAGCCAGATAATGTTGATAATGAGCAATGAAGGTATCAGTAGTAGTCCTCATTCTAGCTTGAACAATCTCCTCTAAAGAACAGCAAAAATTAGCAGCCAAACATATAGTAATGAGATGTGAAGAAACATAGTGGAGATGGCAAACTACCATGGATAAGTCCAAATACGCCAGCCTTATGAGTTGACAAACCCAATCAGTAAGTGTGACAGATCACAAGGGTTCTAGAGAATAAAAGGCCAGGGACATTAACCTCCAAAAGGAGGCAGTACATTTCACATATCACCTTAAGGATGTAACCAGACAAAGAAGCTGATCAGGATCAGAATGGGAATACAGATGAGAAATGGAAGGTAAAGAAATGGGGGGGGGGAGAAAAACCACCTTAAATAGCAGCATAGGTCTTAGGGAGAAAGGACCATTTGGGAAAGAGGATGACATAGGAGGAATGGTAAAGGATGTAGGTAACATTAGTGGCATAAATATCTGAACTACAATGACCGCAAACAAGGAAGAGAAGGAAATAGGTCTTGAGTGTGAGAAGGTAGATGGAACATGAAGACAAAGGCTTAAATGGTGAACGAGAATAGGCATAAAAGACCACACTGAGATCCCAATAGGCAATTCAAAGGAATGGAAAAGGAGGGAAAGAACAGGGGAAGATAAAACCAGATGAAACCTGGAGAAATTGAAGGTGGTCGACAATGCTGCCCATTAGCTATACACACTCAAAGTGGACAAGCCTTTGTCAAACAACTGGGTGAAGAATAGGGAAAGATAAGGAACAGAAAGGTGGGAAGAACAGAAACCACAGCAAGTCAGAAGGTCTAATGGATCAGGAAAGGAAAGATGCAACACATAAAGTCAGACCATGGGCTGAAACAATGGACTGGACAAAAGTCATGTGTGAAGACAAAGTGGTGGCATTTGTGGAACAATGGACCACCCCATGATGAGAATCTTGTTGGGAGAAGATAATCGATCCATCACCAGATTTAGGGAGCCACAAAAATGGCAAGCTAAGACCACAATGTGGTGACTGTGGGCCCAGAAAAAGAAATCCAGGACCTGAAAGCACAGAGACTTGGAGTTGGTACCCCCCTGGCTCTGTGATATAAGTGACCACTGTAAAGATGTTGGAATATACCAGTCCCACCACCTCCCATAGGAGTAGAAGAAAGTGAGACAAAACTCGACAAACTGCCAAAGACTCAATAAAGGTGATATGGAAAGAAGACTCCTTGATCAACCAGAGACCGGAAATCTCCTGAGAGTCAAGGTAAGAACCCATCCCTCTAAAGTTGAGCTCGTGAACAGATGTAAATCTGGATGAGGTGGAGTAACCAGCACCCCCACCATGGTCTGGTCTCTGTTTAATCACCAAGCCAGGAAGCCAAGGAGTAGTTCCACTGATCAAGGAGTGTCTACCGAAGGAGACCCATATGAGGCCAACCTCACATCCTCAAAGAGACAGAACAACTCGAGCCGTAAGAAAAGGTGAGGGACATGAAGAGGAGGAAGCTAGGCCTGACTGAGAAGAAGAAACCGTCCCAAATGAACAGCGTATTGAGAGGGGTAAGAACAAAATTCCCCACAGTCATCAGTAATCCCACCTGAGCTGCATCCTGTTGGAGCAGAAGAGTGTGGTCTATGGACTGTGAATGGGAGGAAGCAAGCAGGAGCCAGTCATCCATAGAAGGAAGAGTGCAAAGAATCATAATGAAGATGTCAGGCAAGAGTTTGCACCCCATGACAAAACACTTAAAGAGCTGAGGTTAGTCCAAAAGGAAGAGCAATTTAGAGCAACAGATAACTATCAACAAAGAGGAAACTGTGGGGAAGAACAATGAACTGTAGGTTACGAGGAGAAAATGATATTTCTAGTGTCACAAATGTAAGAAAAGAAGCCAAAGCTAAGCTCAATCTCACAAATGGAAAGAAACAAACATGTCAGCAATGTAACAAAGCAAAATAATTTTAAGTCCCACTGACGAAAATTAGGATAAAACACTTAGTTAACAGTTACAAAAAATATTCAGATAGAACAATGAATGATATATTACTAGTGGTAAAGATATGTAATGTACAAGCTATCAAAATATACCCAATTAAAGTAGTTCTGATAAATATCAAATGGACAAGTCATCTAAATTTATCTAGTCCACAAAGTATGGAATATTAACGAATATGCAAACTGACTAAAATTAGATAGGAAACAGATTAGTAATCAATATTTAAATTATCAGACACCTAAATTAACTGAGATGACAAAGTACACATAATTGAGCCCTACAGGGATGAAAATTAGGATAATAAGGCACATAGTTAACAACGAAGAGAAACAAAATTATACAGATAGAACAATAAATTATATGTTACTAGTAGTAATGATATGCAAGGTACAAACTATATAAATGTACCTAGCTAACAAAGTAGTTATAAATATGAAATGGACAAACCATCTAAATGTATCTACGCTAATGAAAATTGGGATGAGAAAGCACATATTAACAATGACAAAAAAATTACTCAAATAGAAAAACAAATTTTATGCTACTAGTAGTAATATGTACCATTCACACTATCTAAACATAACTAAAGTACTTATTAATAATGAACTAACAAACCTATGAAATTTGCTGAGTCTACAAAGTATGTAATATTAATGAATGGGAAAAATGATTAAGTTCATGTAAAAAAAACAAGGTAATAATCAATATCTAATTTACAATTCATCTAAAGTAACTTGGATGATAAATGACACAAATATCTAACTTACCAAAGTCCGAGCACCAATGTGTAAATAAGGGCAAAGCCACACAAAGGACATGTGAACCAGGCCTATCACGGGTATATCAACCTAGTGTACATGTTGAAAAACTTATCGCAGATCCTCTGGGAGAATTGGAAGCAATAGGAAGATAGAAGGAGAAGAACAATTCTCCACCAAACTGAATGACATGGCAGCACAGCAGCTGATGGAAGGTGCTGGAAAAAGAGAATCTAAATTGTCTTTTCATTGATTGTATTTTTCCTCAGAAACATTGTCAAGTTGAAAAAAAGAAGAAATCACCGGCCGAACATTTGTATCTAGCTCTCTGCAAATTAAGGCCTCTACCTCCTCTGCAGATAAAGTCGAACCCGACTCCTGGAAAGTCATATCAGTAGCATTTTCGACTGTAACAAGATTCCGTAGCAAATACATTGATCTAAAATTCATACTATGATCTCTTGTAATTTGGTAAATAAATGCAAAAAAAATTGTTGAAACAAGTGAATGCAAACACAGTAAAATAAAACTGTTGAAAAAACTGAAATGACAAAGAAGCATGTTCATAAATGGTAGCCACATGCGAAAAACACACGTCTAAACAATGCCATACCAATTAAGAAAGTGAGAATTGAGCAGGAATAGCAGAGGGAACTAGTTGCACCAATATGGGTGGTGTAATATTATTGGTGGAGAATAGTCACATGTGTACATGTTTAGAAATGGCACAAAACTGATGGGGCATAAAGACTGGTGCGCTGATTGCAAATTTTTTTTTAGCAATGCTTAGAGGGCAGAAAAGGATCAAGATAGCTTATTGTGATAAGAAGTGATATTTTATACCTCCATTACACTGTCTCATTAAGGTTAGTTTTGCATACAAGCTCAAACAGATTAAGTTATACAAACTGGTGTACCACAATTTCACAATGGCTGTGTCTCAGAAGTTTTAACAACCTTAACCATATAGAATTTCTCACTGAACATTGTGGCATAAATTTCAACCACCAATTTAGTGAATAGATTTTAATTTGAAGATATATAAACCCCTATGGTACCTTTTCTTGTCCAATAAAATGTTCATCTTGATCATCAAAGGACCAGTAAGAATAGTCAAACGTGAATGTTTTTATTCTCTCACGACCACCATCTCCTTCAGAGCAAGTTGCAGGAATCTAATAAAATAGAAATGTTTCAAATAAAATAGCAATTCAGGAACATGTAATGAATTAAAAAATATCAATTTTCTTCTAATAGTTATTTTACATAAGTAAAGCATCCTACATTCACAGTTTAGGAAAATAAGGTACAACAAGAACAAAAAACAAAACAAGCAAGTACCCAGAAAACAATCAGTCAATCAATCTATCTATCACTCATCAATGTTCAGCCAATATGACAAATAACATGTTATTACTGTGTTACTTATAACAGTTGCACCTTTCCAAGAATTTAACCCGATGACTACCAGCTACTAACTTTCTTAGTAGGCAATGCAAGTCATGCTATATTTCATTCCAACAATAAAACTAGTGGACGAATATGTTCTAAAGTT
>NW_013666640.1:18357-34578 GCF_000517525.1 Limulus polyphemus | reverse complement strand
TCACACAAGTTTTTCATTCTAAATACTGAATCATATTATTATTATTATATGAACTAAATATAAAATTATGCTAAATTATTGAGCTTAAAACTACAAATTTAAATTCAAAAGAATATAAAAAATCACAAACTTTTTGAATTTAAATTTGTAGTTTTAAGCTCAATAATTTAGCATAATTTTATATTTAGTTCATAATAATAATAATAATAAAAAAATCACAAACTCTTTCAGTTCATAGTCTTAAGTCTAATTCATGTAAAAACTTTGCACTCGCCACTCGGTAACTCTTAACCCTAACAATCGTGGATCAACTTCTTTCCTCAAAAATATATCTATTTTGAGTTAATTTTTCAATATAATGATTAATATAAAACAGATATACCATGCAGCATGACTTAAGCTACTATATAAAAAAAATAAAAGTCACGTACATCCCATGCAGTTTTTTCCAGAAGCAACTTTTCTAACGCTTATAGAAAAGACCTATTGGCCAGTACTAAATACAACCCCTACATAAAATGGCAGTTACTATAATAAGCACCACCCACATTCATATTGTAAAATACAGAGAACAACGTTTCATCAAGTGCTTTCCTTATCATCCTATGATTTGTCAAATGGGAGATACAGCAAAAGGAATAATTGGTACTGAAATTGACACTTTCGACTAGGATTGGCTAAAAGTTTTACAACTGAGGTTTAACACGCCCAGACGCAGTTTTATAAAGAAAACAGATTTAAAAAAGGTTTAGATTCCAATCATAGATGGCAGAACCAGTGCTGAAGTGAAAGGAAATATCTTTAAAAAATTTTTGAAAAAAAAACATTTCTTCTTAGAGGGCGCTATGTACGGACAGTCTTGTCAGACAAAAAAGAATAAGACAAAAGATTATTTCGCTCAACTCTCCAACCACAGAAAAAAACAATCAAGGCCTCATTCCCAACTAAACATATCCTTTGGAAACATATATTTATTCAACAAAAGTTTAAATAAACTTAGCAGCTAATACCACCACATCCTTGAGCTAACATATCAAAGGTTTATAAATTTTAACAGATATAATTCTGACCAGAAAATATGCCTAAATATGTACCTCAGAGGTTTATTATTGCTATTTTTCTAATCATATTTCTAATATGGTAGTTATATCTCTTAAATCTGCCACCTGTATGATTTGATACAAATGTTCTTAACAATCTACAGACCTGAATTAATTCACCTCTTGTTCTGCTATTTTCAATATAACTCATAGAAGTTAAGCTTTTATACACAACTGTTTTTTTAACTATCATCTTGATAGCCTGTATTTGTATTCTTTTCAGCATGTCATTGTCCCTTCAATATGAGAACCAAAATTCAACATTAAACTTTAAATGGGAGCATATCATTCTCAGAGAAGGATATATATAAGCCTTCTTACCTTTAAATACAAGTTTCACATTAATTATTGAAAGCACAAAGAAAATAAAATCACTAACAAAGTTCTTGTATGTACTGAAAGCACTTGGAAAGAGCAACTCACCAGAACTCAAAGGTACTAAAAGCTCAGAGAAAACACGACTAGCCAAGCTTCTTTATATACTGGAAGCACAAAGAGAGAATTACTCACCAAAACTCAAGGTACTGAAAGCACAGGGAAAGAGTTACTATTCAAGATCGCATATTTACTGAAAGTAAAAAGAAAGAGACTAGGCATTTCTAACATTATTACAGGAGAGTAAGGGAAAGAAATGGCAACACCAAGAAACTTGAGAAAATCCTAAAAGCTTCAACATATACTTTTAAGATTAACAAAATGAAAAGCAAAACAGGAAAAAAAGTATGGAATTACATCAAAGTCTTGAACTGTGAAAGTAATTAAGGTAGCAGACATACCTGAAAAATGCAAAGTATTAGCAGAAGGAAAAGTTGCTCCAGAATAAATTACACTACTAATTCACAGAAGATAGGCAGATATTTTTATGCAATATACACTGTAGGGGAAAAAATTGACAGGTTACAAGCATGAATACTGCATTAACAGAAAGATACATTGAAACTACCAAAAATATAATGTTAAAAAAAAGGAGATAGACCACATACAACTAGTTATATCAATGTAATATCTTCAATACACTAATGTCTATACAAGTGAATAACACACAAGCTACAAACAATCAAATAAGACCACTGTTTTGGTTAGTAGCCTATAAAATCACCTAAGCCTGATAATTACTCTGATGTTGAACCAAATATCAGGTTTCAACCCTAGCTCTTAATATGATACACAGTCTTTCTCAGCACTCTTATGAAGATAGCAGCAAGTTAACACCCTAAATGCAGGACTGAAAACTAACTAGTAATGAATATGAAAATAAACAACTAATTCGTGTTACTGTTTTTCAGAATTTGCAGTGCAAACTGAAAAGATTTAGACATTTTGACAATACAGAAAAAAATTGGCCTTTACACTCCAGATTATTATATTTTATTTTTATTTTACCCTACATTTTGCCATTGCAGCTTCAATTAGGCTAGTATGAAAACTAAGCCACAATGGCTTATGTTGCATTCCATCGTAGGCATTTCATGAATCTTTTAATTAGGTATGCTATTCTGTCGTGTGTATATGTGTGTACACAGTTTGTTAGAATTAGTTCAAGCTTCTAAATAAAGAAACTCACCTCAGTGACACACATACACCCCATCCCCCTCCTCTCTCTCTCTCTGTCTTTCCACATATACTATATAATATTTTTGAGTTAGTGAGAAGAATGCCCTGTGAGGGCAGGGGACAAAATATTCATGTTTGCATCGCAATTTCCAAATCAAAACAAACCCGGTTGTGAATCACTTCCATCTTTGAATGCATAACATGCAAATCATTCCTTTCTCTTACATGTTGTCTTAGAGACCTCTAACAACACAGTGAAAGTGGTGTAACATTTCAGTTCGATATACCAAAGCCAAAGCTGATGTTCATTTCTCCAAAATTCCCTCCAAATGGTACATACAGTATTTTCACATTTTGTCATGCACATACACTTTATATTAGTTTGTTCATGACGTTTGGAATGCACCCATTCAGCATTCACAGCTTAGCCAACTAGACTAGGCTAGGTAGATACAGTACAAGCACTGCACATTTAACCAGTTACAAACTCTCTCAATAAGGGCTCGGTCACAAGAACCAACTAAGTGACCATTTTTTACTTTTATATAGTTTTAATACTATAACTATTAATATAGTATATTTATCTTCACAACATTTGACAGGCTCTTATTAAACATTACAAGTCATTTGTACACATAACATCAGTTATAAATGAAGTATTTTCACTAAAGATTTGTCTGTGAACATAATGAGTCTTTCTTTTTGACCAGTCTGAGTGCAAAATGATTTTCATGTTAAAAATTAAAAATAATTTTCAAGTGTCATTTACATAGTCTCTAAAACCTCCTAAATACATTTCAAATGTTTTTTCTCAGTAAAACTTTACATTTTATCTATTATTTTCTCTAAGCTAACTCTATATACAAGGTTGGTCAATTTGACAGACCTCGTAACCACCAAAAAAAAATAATATATATATATATATATATATATATAATCAAAATAAATATAAATTATCCTTTTTTCTTTCTAGAATGACTACAAACTGTAACATGAAACAACATTTGTTTGTTCTAAGTAGTTTTAAACTCATAATACATCTATTTATACTTAAATTTTGTTTTATTGCTCTTTGAACAATGTCTAGCTACCAGTATTATTCACACCATTATAAGTTGTAAATCACTTGGAGAACGTGTGGCTCACATTACACTATCAAATTACATAACCCACATGTTACTCCAAGCTGCTCGTGTGTGTATCTCGTGAAAATTTGTTATTATATTATTATTATTTATTTTACTTAATATAACCTAAAGTTTCCTATTTTCACATTTAGTTACTTTTATTATAATAAATAAAGGAAAAACAAGAAATAAAGTACTTACCTGGGCCTTCTTTTTCTTTGCTGTTGATGACACTTACCCTTACTTTTTTTATACTAATTGTAGTAGTGCACTAAATAATTTTTATTTAATTAAATAATGCACCAAAAAACATAGAATAATAACATGCAAAAAGCAGATATGTTCCATAACTATCACAATTTTTCTGGCTAACTATTCAATAAGAGCCATTACAAATTTATCCAAGCTAGTTGATGTGTTTCCCATGGGAATGAGGCTTGAACAAAAAAAGGAATTAACATTTTTCTGTATAGAAAACACTATAATTCAATACGTCATTTGATAGATGAAAACCTTGGGTATCTATTGGTTGAAATTAATATTGTATTAAATGTAAGTGAGAACTATCAACAAATACTGAAAGAGAAGATGTGACAGATGGGTGTGGCAAGAGGGGTCTGATTTTCTAGTTGATGGCTCTATAACCAAACAAAATTACAAGCTATGAAAATTATGCTTTATCTCAGCAATTACAATATTATAATAAATAATTTATGTTAGATTTTATATCTATTGGAGGGGTGGCAAATAAATCAGAGAAGAGGATATGCCAAGAAACAAAAACAATTTCACATTTCTCACCTTTGGAGAATTCAAGATTTTTAAACATATTGCCTTATAAAATTAAGAACTTAAAACTTATGTTCTATTAAAATATGGATTATTAGGATTTTATGCTATATTAATTGGTACAACATGAACAAACAAAAAGTAGTTTAACACATTCTTGGCATAAGTGATTTCTGTAATTATTCAATAGGAACATAAAGCCTCATTATGAACTCTGTCTTAGATACTGCTAATTTTATGGCTTTATGTTATGTTTTGTGACAGAATGATTGCATTGACAACTTTCTGTTGGTACACTGGTGGTACATGACGTCCTGTCTTTACCCATTTAAGCTTTAGCCGTCATGTGCCATCAGTGGTGCACAATATGATTTAAATAATAATAATCATAATATTTAATACTTTTTATTTTTTCCAGAATAATTTTGCCATTTTTTTTAGAAGAATTATGAATATTTCACAATTTCATGGTTGTAAAAAAAGGGACATCAGATAAAATAATCCCTACTGTGGATGATAATAGTTCAGGGATTGTGATGTAAAGCCTACAATGTGCTTGGAGCGTTTCAATGACAAACATAAATAAAAATTAGAATGAATTCAAATATTCACTGTCTTTCCTATTTTTTCCAATTTTCATAAAAGGCTTTCTAAAAAAACAATGTCTAATTAGTTTTTGCTGCACTTACTCACTATTAAAATTTTATTTCCATTTCATTTCTATTCTTTTTATATTATAGTTTTCAAAACAGTTTTTTTATTTATCAAAGGAGTCTCAATTAGTTTGTTTTTTGCTTCAATTACTGACAATGAAAAATTTAATGCCAGTCTATAGATGTAATTTTGAAATAGAAAGTGATTTAATCATGTAAATTACTTCTATTTCAGTTGTCCTTTCAACATGGCATCCATGCTCCAACAGTAGTACATGATGGAAGGCATGGCTTTATTACAGCCATTTGTATAAAATAAATTCTTTCATATAGGACTTAGGAGATATGAAGTGCAATTATATCTTATGTGTTCTGTGTACCATGGGTGGCTCACTACGTCCAACACAAAACATGCATATGTACCACCTTTTACCTTTGTCTGTGAACACTAAGTGCTTCTTGGATGTGTTCAAGAACATGTCAAACTACTCTCTCTCTCTCTTTGTTTAATAACTTGCTTCACTGTCAGTATGTTAGTATCACAAGAAGGCATATCCTCACTGGTACTACCATATCACAACAAGCAACCTAAAAAGCTAAGGAAACTGTGGTCCTCAAGATGGTAAATTTTCCTTCACTTATCACTTATAAAAATCCATCAGAAGAAGGAAAGGAGTTATGAAGAACTAGGAATTCAGAGAAATAACTTATTAATCAAGTGGACAGGAGTAGGAGTACCACACTCATCAGGAAGGCTACAGGTCTAGTGCGATAGACCCAAGCCACAAAGGATTTGATAAAACATGTATAAAGTGTAAATCCTCAAAGAACCAAGTTTAGCCATTTAATGTAACTCTGATGTATGACCAGACATAAAAGTGCTTCCTACAAAAGATTCCCTATGACAAGAAAAGGCACATAAATATTATCAAACCTAATCACTGAAACAACATACATGTACTAATATTCTGAGGCCTAGCAAAAGAATGTAATAGAATGCCCAAGTTATATACCAATAATAGACTTCCACCTCACTATAGAAAGACATATATAAACCCTCCACTCATACTTTCTTTTGGGTCAAAGTACACAACTACTTCTTTGAAAAACAAAAGTGAATCTTTATCAATGAAACATGTATACATAAGCTAGAGAAACCCCAACCCATAACTAGACAATTTATAATCTTCAATAAAAGATGCTGCATAATTCAAAGAGGGGTAATATAAGTGTATGAAAAATAAAACTACATTGCAGTATGTGATGTACTGAGTATTTTAAGATTCAAAGCCTTTTTTTGCATCACACATTTGCTGATCAGAAACTTTGCCTAATTAAAACTACATTAAAATAAACATTTTTAATGTCAAAAATCATTCATAATTTACCTGCATTCATTTATAGCAAATATAAACATTATCTGCCATGATGAATTAAATCTGCCATTAAAATTGTAATAAACATCAGTATAGTATGGCACACTACATGGGGTAAAATATGAGTCCAACTGGCAGAAACAGATGAAATGATTGCAGTATGTTGTTGTATTAATCTTAACTTAATTTTGTTGTTATTATCACAAATCATAATTCCAATTTACACCATAAACAATTGTACATAAATCCATAACAGTATTTTAACACAGCTACATATTATAGAGATATTAATGATTATACAAGCAAGATATATATATTGAACCAATCCAGACAGAAAGTTTCTACAATGAATGATAGAAAAAGCTCAAAATTTATTGACAAAAAAGTTTCAAGTGCTGGTCATTTGTATTTTTTGACTAATACACTTGAAGTTTTATTTTTGTTTGGTATTTAACATTTTTTTTTTTTTTATGCAGGAAGTGTATTAACCTTTCTCTGTCAACCATGTATTATTTATGGTTCATAACTTACCCTGAAGCTTCATTTTTCCAAGCTAACCTGTGTTAATTTGTTACACATTGCATGTGAAGTCTGTTAGCCACGTCCTTCAATATTTTGGTAAACTTTAATACCCAGTAAACAATAACTTTAGTGGTTGCCTATGTTTGTTTTTTTTAAATACATAACTCTTTATATTCTTATGTTTTCTTTTCAAATACAGACAGCTACAGCATTTGTATGTGGGGATGGATTTTGAGCTGAACTGTAATGTCATTCTTTGACTTCTTAAGCTATGGCTTATACATACACATCTAATACTGTCATTTCTCTGACACACTTATAAAATTTTGTTCAGATCTTAACTGATATCAATAACATATTAACCACTACTATGTCTGTTGAATCTCAGTTGGCCTAGTGATCTCTAATATTAGGTGAAAGGCCTTGTTGGCACTGGATATAGCAGATATAGTATGACTGGCATATTATTATTATCTATACATTCACTTATCTTATAATTACTGATGTAGTCTTCTACTGTTAATAATGTGGTTTCTTGACCCACTACAAGATGAAAAATACTAGCTTACTGGTTTTCCAGTTCTTCTGGATGATCACTTAATTCAAATAATATAAATATTACTAATAAACAAGTTGGTGTTAAAATAATTTTATGATAATAAAAATCATTAAGCTAATTTTGATGTGTGATGACTTAAATAAAATAATAAAAATTACAGTTCATTAAGTTAAAATAAATCTCAATGAAACAACTGTTATAACACATTATATAACAGCTTGTGTGAAATTAACACTTCAAGCCCTATATATGCTATATGTAACTGAACTTTGAAAGTATATATATATATATATATATATATGTTGTCAGGGGTAACCCATATGGTTAAGAAAAACAGACTCAAAACCCCATGGATATTGAACTTTGAAATGTTTAGGCTCTTCTGGCACATTGTAATGAAACTAGTTAGCTTGAGTAAATTAATACGTTTCAGGTCCAACACAATCTAATTAACTGTGAGTTAATATGAAGTTAATGATCTTCACACAGAAACATGTAATATAATTTGAAGAACTTAAAATTATTCTTCACAAACACATATGGTGAGCTTGCAGAAGTTAAAATTCTTGATGTGCATTATAAACACATTAAAGAAATAAATATGGGTTACATTTAGCTTGAAAAGGTTAACACTCTTGATGTACAATATATAATAGATCTAAAGTTAACATTTTCCTTACCTGAAAATTGATTTCAGATAGATACTCAACTCTCCACAGAACAGATGGCTAACATCTCATACCACTAACAAAAAAGTTTGTGTATGTGCCAAGCCTTTGAATGAAACTCCTACCCTGAATTGAAATAACATGCAATGCACCAGTCTATGATGCAATCAGCATTACACTATACCCCTCCACAAATAGGAGGGCAACATATCCTTCATACACAGTACTCCTTTTAGTACTTTGTTTATATCAAAAGCTCACGCTTGAATAGGTAACAGTAGTGGGATGGTAAGATGGGTAGTTCTGTGGAGAGGAGAGTGTCTATCTGAAATCAATTTTAAGGTAAGGAAAATGTTAACTTCTAAACATGCTACTCAATTCTCCACAGAACAGATAGCTAGAATCTCACACTGATAATGTGGTGGAGAGACTGGTGTAGACAAATATAAAAAAAAAAGAAGAGAGAGCTCCTTTCTGATAATACAGAAATAGAATGACTAAAGGCAGCTCCACCATAGGGACAGAAGGAGCTGGCCTTTGGAAAGTAAACATATATGTATACTAACAAAGCAGTGTTGTAGAAAATCCCATCTCAACAGTAGGCAGGGGCAGATGGGCTTAACACTTTTTGCTATTCCTACTCTATGTAAATATCTGAAGAGAGACGTATTCCTTGTAAGCCATCACCAGCCATATTGTGGATTTCATTGTCTCCAATACTGTTAGTCAATAAGAGTGAGTTGATTTTTTTTGTTGCTGAGGGATAAAGGTTGAGGCTGCAATAAAAAGAAATAATCAATAATTCACTTTCACAGAGTCTCTGGAAGGATTAGAGAATGGTGACTGGATGGAAACAAAACCTAGAAGCTGAATAAACCACAATGTAGGTAATGTGACACAATGGTGTCAGGTGTCATCCATATCCCCACCTTTAATATCACATCCAGAGTTGTCAACAGTTATATGAAAGAGGAAGAAAGAAATATGAAGAGTTGTTGAATCAAAGCAGTCAAAAAGCAAAAAGTCTCCAGAAATAGAGGATCCTATGGCAGGAAAAGCTGATTTTAACTACCTTTAAAGGAAATTGAGTGAGCAAGGTAACAGAATACTACCCATATAGGATAAAGGAGATGATGCAAGCCTGAACAATCATATAATTAAGAAATGGAAGAGAAGGTGATAGGAGAGAATATCAAATCACTTTCCCAAACACCCCAAGTCTTTGTTCCTGTATAGAGATATTACCTGCAAGTGATAAGAAGAAGAAAACACTATTTAAGAGAAAGATGGTACTGGGAGCAGGAGGCCAAAGGTTCAAAGGGAGGATTTATAAGAGCCCTGAGAACTTAAACATAGTTCCAGAGGAACCAGATAAGGATGATGATGAAGTAAAAAGGTCCAGAAAAGATCCATAAGAACTGAAAAAAGAAAAACAGAATGGACAGAGAAAAAAAACAGAAGGTAAGGACAAAGCCACTAAAGTCAACTCATGAAAAACCAAGTAAAACAAGAAGTGAAATGAGGAAGAATTAAACAACCAATAGAGAAAGACAAATGGACCAGCATCAGTAAACCATCCATTTGCACTGTTAAATCACGAGGGTGGATGGCCAACAAGAATGATCAAGAAAATGTGCTACTCTGTATGAGTAAACTGCCCATCCTGCAAGGGATCAGAAAAAAGTCACATGCGAAAATGAAGGTATGATGCATTATGATGAAAGATAGCCATCTGAAGCTGACATAAAAGGGACTTCCATGACGAAAGAGATAGAGGTTCAAGGTTTGCCAAGAGGCAAAGGAGCAGAAATCAAGTTTGAGCTGACCAAAGAACAGCAATAAGAAACTGGCAAATATAAAATTACCTAGATAAGCACCCTTCAAAAGTGTGCCACTTCTATGTAGAGGAAACACACCCATGTGAGATCGTACCACATCTGAACCAAGTACAGTTAGACCCCGGTTAGCACCACCCCACTTTTAGATGATTTGTTATAGAGCTCTTGTCTCCTTGATAGATTTTTTTTTTCACAAGAGAGAAAAAAAATGAAAATCCATAACTCTCTGAATACAACTTTTTCATACTAATGGTTGTTGTGCACTCAATAATTTTTATTTAATAAAATAATGCAAAAAATAACATAGAATAATAACATGCACAAAGCAGACAATGTCTCATCATAACTATCTCACATATTTTCTGGCATTTCTAGCAATGCAATACGAACCGTTAAAACATCATCTATCTACAATCTATCTATAATTCTCCATTCAAAGTACAACGTACTATAATACATCATTTGATAGACTAAAACTTTACCTGTCTATTGGTTATAACTAATAGTCGTAAACGTAAGAGAGAACTACATGTATTGACAAATCCTGAAAGAGAGGATCTGACAAGTAGGCATGGCAGGAGGGGTCTGATTTTCTATTTGATGGCTCTGTAACCAAACGAGATTGAAGACTAACAAAAATTTGCTTTTTCCAGCGATGACGATATTATAGTGAGTAATTTAAGTTAAATTTACCAGTACTTAAATAAAGCAGTTATACATCATTAACAAGTAAGAAATAATGCCTTCAGTTACATATCTTTAAATATGTAATGTTAAAATGACCCTGTTCATTTACAGCTCTGTTCTCAAGAACCCTTCCTGAGCACTAAACAGGGTATTACTGTATACTTTTCCACCAAGTGGAGCCAACTGGTGTTGTGTTGCAATCAAAGGATGGAACAAATGATTCATCCCAAATCCAAAAGGAAAAGGAATGTGTGTAGAGTGGCTAAGGCTTGTCAGACTGTAATCAAGAGGATAACTCCAGTCCAGACAGTGGCACTAGGAGGAACATGCTGGCCTGGATAATCTACTCCAAAGAATGATAAAAATTAGCAGCCCGGAACATTGGGAGGTGACTGATCAGATGGGATGATACACACAACAGTTGTCAAGATTTAGGAGAAAGGAAGGAATATGCAATATGGATAACCTGACATATCCAACCAGTAAGGGTGATAGGAGAAATGGACAGATTCCAATGGATAAACAAATGGGAACAAATGCCATAGAAGGGTCCTGTATGGACATGTAACACTGTAGAGCATGGACTGGACACAGGAGATGATCTGGATTAGAGTGGAAGTAAATATGGGACATGGAAGGAAGGGAAATGACTGGAGAGGAAAACACACAACAAAAACAGTAGAACGAAAGGGAGTATAGTCTGTAATGGTGGAAAAGGACAGACCCTTGTCAAACAACCATGTAAAAACAGACATCTGAGGAAGGGGAGTATCTATTCCAGATAGACTAACAATGGAATATTCTCAACTTACATTGATACACAGACATTGATGATGGATGAGGAATGGATAGTATGAGACAAAAGGGATGCTATACATGTGGATATTCCCAAACTTCTTGCATGAGACCAGACAAAAGCTACAAGTGAAGCTGGAGTGTGGGAACAGAGGGATAAAACACCCCTGACTGAGGTTGTTGGAGGAGAGACTGGGAGAGAGGGAAAGGTATTGAAGGTTGTTTCTGGAGAAGGGATGGAAACCATGATTGAGCAGAACAGAAAGGAGCCACAAGTAGGATCCAATGCATCCATGGCTAAAGCCAAAAGATGTGGAACTGGGTACTAAAAGAGAAGAAGCTTGGCATTCAAAGGAGAGGCAAATGCACCCAGTTGGGGAGTATCCAACTGAGAACATAGCCATTGGAATCTTGTCAGGAAGTGACAGATAATTCACAACAAGACTGAGGGCACCTGGTATGTGACAAGCCAGCAAACGAATTTGATGGCTGTGAGCCCAAAAAAGAAGATATAGAGTGTAGGAACATAAGGACCAGAATCGAGTGCACCCTTGACTGGTAATTTAAGAGACAACTGTAGAGTTTATGGAATGAATCATAACTGTCATGCCCTACAGAAGTAACAGAAAATTAACCATTGCTCAATGAAAAGTAAGGAGCACCAAAAGGTTGATGTAAAGACCTAACTCCTCTTGAAACCAACAGCCCAAGATCTCCTGTGTAATGCAGCATACACCCAATCTTGACAATGAGGCATCTGTGAAGACATGGCCATCCGGATGGGTAGAAGGAGTAGGTACTCCCACTGTCATGTTATTCCTGTCTAACCATCAGAGGAAGTCTGACTGAAAGTAAGTTGGAAGGGATAACTGGAAATCCAGTGGGTTCCTGATGAGGTACCAGTGAACTTGTAGTACCCACTGCAAGGAACACATGTGGATATGGCCCAGAGGGATAAGAGCCTCCAGTGATGCTCAAGTCAGCAAAAAGAGACAGAACTTCTCACAGAGGGAGAAAAGGTGCTGATAGTGCCCTCTGAACTAAAAACTCCATGGATTACAGATGAAGCGGAGAAGGATTGGCTCGACTGAGATGTGAGCCAAAAAACACCTCCAGATGAACAAGATATTGGGTGGGGAGGATAACAGACTTCTCCATCTTGATAAACCAACCCACCTGATCAGCTTCTATGAGGAGAAATTGGGTGTGTGAGGAAGACTCTGTAAAGGATGGAGCCAGTCATCCAAAAAATGATGGAAATTGAGCCCGTGAGAATGAAAGAATTGTGCAAATGACCAGACCACTGTACAGAAAGCATAAGGTGCTGATACCAGCCTGAAAGGAAGAGCTCAGAAATGATAAACATGAACCTCATGGGCAAAACACAGAAAATAACGTGAAGCCTGAGCAATAGGGATGTGAAGATAAGCATTGGACATGTCGAATTTGGTCATCCAAAACTCTGGAAGAAAGGCCCACCTGAGAGATAATTAGGAATCCATGGTGAACCAAGATACATTGAGAAAGTGATTCAGATAGGAGAGATCAATCACTGGACACCAACCCCCAGTCTACTTGAGGATGACAAAGATTTGGGAAAAGAACCCTCGAAGCACAGGAGAAACCTATCCAATAAAGTCCTTGATGAGAAGGACTTGAACCATTTCTGGAAAACACTGGCAAGAAACAGGATCTTAAGTGGTGGAAGCACAAGGACACAGGGATTCTGGCAAGTGATGCCTACCATGATTGGACTAGAAGATGCAAAGTGTTGATATAGTGGTGGAAATGTAGACCAAAGAGTGCATCCTCTGTGTAAAAGCCCTCATGGCACAGTTGAAAACAGACAGGCTTGAGTCCTAAAAGAAAGATAAAAGTTCCTTAGATAAAAATCTATGTGACACAAGTTTCTGTAAACAAGTCCACTGGTGGACAAAGAACAAATGCTAAGCTCCCATAGAATCAAAGTTAATGGATGTTTCCAGAAACAGCTGATCTCCAAGCTCCATGATGGTTGAGGGGTATAGTCCAATACTGAAGAAATAATTGGGGAAGCACAAAGAACACGTTGGTTTGACCTTCCACAATAAAGCTGTTGGGGTTGTGATGCAGAGCCTCAAAATGAAAGGATAAAGAGTACAGTAAGCTAAGAAAACAATCCTCTTGCTGGGAGAAAAGTACCTAGAGATTATAGCTCTAGAAAAGGAGATGTATTCTGACCACAAGCCACAGAGAAGGAATTTGAAGTTCAGAAAGGACGTGGCAATAAAAATTCAACACGAAGCTGAGAAAGAAAGAATCTGCAAAAATACAACAATTAGGCAAAGGTGGAAAGAGGGGGAAGAAAAAATCGTCTTGAGGCAAAAGCAAGAAGCTCACATAAGAACCAGCAGAAACAAATGGAGTTAGAGAAAAAATTTCATATATTCAAGTTATCAAATCAGCAAAGAATAAAGGTGTAACCTGATCTTTGTCAGGTGTAGAAGAACCAGAAGTCAAGGTAGTTTGTGAGAAGAGTTGGTCAAAGTTATCCGAGACAAGATAGACTAGAAGCTACAGATGCAGAAATCTACAATTCCTGGGTTTGACATCAAAAATGTAGGATAGAATCAACCACATGATGTACAATGACAATAAAATTGTACAATGTCTAAGTACCTTCAGTTGCTCCTTAACAATTTTGCTACAGGCATCTTTTTCTGTGCAAGTCGTAAGGTTTTAGTGAGTTATATTCAAAAATTAATTAAACTAATTTCTTATCAGAGTATATAAATACATTTGGCATAAAAATGTAGCTAATAATCCAAAGTTTAACAGCATTTATGTTTTAAGGTAATCATTTTATATGGCAATATTAAAAAATCCTGAATTTCCCCTCATATGAGAATTATGACATTTTTCTCTCTACGCATCCCCTCTTCTCTAATTTATTTACCACCCCTCCTAGAAATAGGAAATTTAATGTAAGTCACTCATTATAATATTGTCATTGCTCAAACAGAGTATAATTTTTATAGCCTTCAATCTCATTTAGTTACAGAGCCATAAAATAGAAAATCAGACCCCTCTTGTCACATCCTCTCTTTCAGAAATTGCCAATAGTTCACTCTGACATTTAATACTGTATTATTTATAACCAATAGAAAGCCATGGTTGTCATCTATCAAATGACATATTATATTACACTAAGGAGAATTGTAAATTTCACTTTCAGTTCAAGGTTGTTTCCCATGGGAAACACATTGATGGCTCTTGTTGCATAGTTAGACAGTCAGAAAATTGTAATAGTTATGGAACATTGTCTGCTCTTTTCATGTGATTATTCTGTGTTCTTTGGTGCATATATTTAATTAAATAAAAAAATTATTTAGTGCAGTAGTACCATTAGTATAAAAAAGTAGGGTTAAGTGTCATCGACAGTCAACAAAAAAAAACCCATGTAAGTACTTTATTTCTTGTTTTTCATGTGTATTCTTTACTTATAAAAGTAAGTAAAATGTAAAAACTAGAAACATTTTAGGTTCGATTAGGTAAAATAAGAATAATAATAACAATTTTTCATGAGGTCGCTTGCAAGTAACTTGCAAGTAGCTCATGTGTTATATAATTCAATGTTCACCAAGTGATTTACAAATTTTATGGTGGGAATATCAGTTAGTCATGGTTCAAAAAGCAATAAAATAATAAAATTTAAGTATAAACAGATGTATACTGTTATAAGTTTAAAGATTTTAGGATAGACAAACGTAGTTTCATGTTATAATTTGAAGTAATTCTTGAAAGAAATAATGGGTAATTTAGAATGAAAAAAAGGTAATTTAGGTTTATTTCAGTTTTTTTTTTGGTGGTTATGAGGTCAGTCAAATTGACCAACCTTATATAGAGTTATGGTAGAGAAAATAACAGATAAAATAATACAGATTACACAGATTAAATATGAGATCTTTCAGATGAAAAAAAGTATTTTTTTCCTTAACATGAAAATCACTTGCACTCAGAGCAGTCAACACTCTGACTCCATATATTCATGAAAAAATGTTTAGTGAAAATACTAGTCCACAAAGGACTCTTACTGATTAATGAAAGCTTGCAAAATTTAATGAAGATACACAAAACATATTAGAAGTTATAGTATGGAAACTATTTGGGGTCACGAACTTGGCCAATTCTACTGAGCGCATAGCAAGAGTTAAAAAAATAAGACAACTCACATGGAGGAGAATCTGAACATCAGGAAATTAAAGAAACATGGAAATAAGAATTTGTAGTCAATAACATCCACAAATTCAAATTCATTCAAATTATTAATATGATTCAAATTTCTAATTTTTTTTTATTCTTCAATACTTTTTACTCACACCAACAACAAGGAACACTCCAATGGCAAGAAAAAAAAAATGAGCTTTTGGTTTATATAATGTATTCAAGAAGATTGCATCACAGACTAGTGAAATGCACATTATTACATTAAAGTGTGGAGTTTTGTTTAACCCGATGACTACCGGTACTAACTTTCTTAGTAGGCAATGCAAGTGTGCATTTGTGAATTGAAA
>NW_013666640.1:17595-18205 GCF_000517525.1 Limulus polyphemus | reverse complement strand
CGTGACTTTTATTTTTCTTATATAGTAGCTTAAATCATGCTGCATGGTATATCTGTTTATATTAACCATTATATTGAAAAATTAACTCAAAATATATATATTTGTTAGGAAAGAAGTTGATCCACGATTATTAGGGTTAAGAGTTACCGAGTGGCGAGTGCAAAGTCTTTACATGAATTAGACTTAGGACTTTGAACAGAAGGAGTTTGTGATTTTTTATATTCCTTTGAATTTAAATTTGTAGTTTTAAGCTCAATAATTTAGCATAATTTTATATTTATTTCATAATAATAATAATAATAACATGAATCAGTATTTAGAATGAAAAACTTGTGTGATTTGTACGTAATACTATTAGTACCACAAAAGAATTTTATATTTTTCCTTCTTACAATCTTTGCTTTGTAGTAAGACCCACACTTCTGTTGTTATTGCGTTAGAATTAAAACAGTCTAACTGATATACATATATAGTTTATTCTGATATTTTGTAAATGGTTCAAACTCAGTAGTGACAACAATAAAACCCATATGTTGGTTGTGAAACAGGCCAAATACATTCATCCCAATAATACAGGGAAGCTATGACATTCTCACAGTTGGGGTCTCCA
>NW_013666640.1:9618-17010 GCF_000517525.1 Limulus polyphemus | reverse complement strand
ATTAATTAAGGGTCTGTATATTACTTGAAACCATAAGAAGTATATGTGTTTATTAAAAAAAAATAAAAATAGATAAAATCTGCATTAAAAGTAATAAGTTCAAATCTGTAGCAAATATAAATATTGCAATAATTTCTTATAAATACGATTTCCTAAAGTAATTTTCTAAGATATTAAAGATCATAATGCGAAAAAACTAAATTTATTAAAAGTAATAGGCTTTATGTTTCTTAAACTACCTATATTTGTTCATAAGTACTTTGATGGACGAATATTTTCGAAAAGTAGTTTTATTGTTGGAATGAAATATAGCAAGACTTGCATTGCCTACTAAGAAAGTTAGTAGCAGGTAGTCATCGGGTTAAAGACTTGGTGCATGCACAAAAGCTTTTTTCCACTAACTTGAAATATTATCTACCTGTTCTGTTTTTGTTGACTTTTTTATGGTAAGTTGTATGATTTGAAATGAGGTTAGCTCATAGAAGTTAACACCATGTAAAAAGCATTTTCTTAAAACTGGATTACTCAACAAGATACTAAACACTAACTTAATATAGTTATTACAAGACTAGACTCTGAATAAACGAGGAAAAAAAAGTATGTGGAGCTAGTACTTAGATCAAGCCAAAGAGTAAAAGCATATATATACATATATTATATAGCACAGCTATACAAATTCTGATTAAACATATATCAAGTTATCTATCTGTAAAAATTTGAATGATAAGAATATTTCTGGCTCTTACTTTTGGATTAATTATTCTTGTTGTTTGTCCCTCCATCTGTATAATTGATTCACTGTTCATTTCAATTTCTCTGTAAAGTAGCAAATCAATATTTTTATATTTCAATTTTTCTCTGTTTTACATACACTACAAACATTGTTATTCAATTCAATCTTTCTCTGTATTGCAAGATGGCTTATTCACCACTTCATTTTAATAACTGTTTATTACAATGAAACATTTAAAAATCTATATTACTCATCATTTAAATGTTTTTCTGATGTAATAACACATTTAAAACATTCATTGTAATACTTTTTTTTTCCATTGTTACAAGTTAACATCACATGTCAAATAAATATTATTCTTCATTTTAATTATTCTCTGTGATAACAAAGATTTTAAAATGAGCTTAGCCCTCCACTTTACCTCATTCTATTATATTGATACATCTAAAACCATCATCACTATCTAAGGCATACCACAACTAAGGATAAAATTACACAAGCAAGAATGTTGAGAAAAAAAAGTAAAGCCTCCTCCATCCAGGGAAATTACTCATAACCTCAATAAGCCAAAAAAGTGGCTTGCATGATGCAAAAATAAACATCCATGATAGATTAAGGTGCCTAATGGAGCAAGTGGAAAGTCCACGAGTTTTAGGTGATCTCTGTAAATGAAAAAACTCTGTGCCTGCAAGTAGAAAAGTATAGTAAGCTCACCCATACATCTAGGCAACCACCAAGATGTGTTTTATATATCCTTCTTCCACTTTCACACTTTATCACATCATCATAAATACATGGAGAGGGTACAGTGTTATTTAACATGAGGTGTATGACACATTATGTTTTCCACATTGAGTTCAGTAATTACGGTCATTCTTATTGTTTGTTAACTAATATTTTGCTTGTTCTTTTCATTCTGTTTACTTAGACTTTTGTCTGTAATCTGTGACATCAGGCACAAACATAAACAGTAAATAATACAGCAGTACACAAGTTTTATCCAAATCACTCTACATTAAGAAGCTCTGCAGTTCCCTAGCTCAGATAAAGTGAGGCAGAGTACATGGTTTCTGAATACTATACATGAAAATATCAATTGTAAGTTTGTATAACAAGTTCATAATTTGTTCAAAACTTTGAGTTGAGATCAGAGC
Source organism: Limulus polyphemus (assembly GCF_000517525.1). Classification (NCBI taxonomy): domain Eukaryota; kingdom Metazoa; phylum Arthropoda; class Merostomata; order Xiphosura; family Limulidae; genus Limulus; species Limulus polyphemus. Next base: position 15,123 of record NW_013666640.1, on the reverse strand, counting down.
CAACACCATAGGGAGTCTTGCCTGTCTCTTTTTGATCCTATGCACACCCCTCCCCAAATGCATCACAAATACAAATTAAAACTAAAACAAAATACAATTAGAGCTGAATACTAATAATAATGATAAGTATTTCAAATGTAAAGGTTTCAAATTCCTAACTTTTCAACTTAATGCCCAGTGAATCTGTATACAAAACATTTATGATGAAAACCTTGTCAAAAATTAAAATACTTCCCATTGAACAGTCTACTAAATGTGGACTCTACAGCAATAACACAAAATTTAAACAACCCAAGCCACGCAATTAAAGATATTAACAGATTTTGGTCTGTAATGGTTACTGATGGCCAGGTTTCTTGTGGTTTCTTCCAATACAACTGATTTTACAAAAACATGAGACCAATGTAAATCAAATTAGTCTGACAATTCATTCTTGTTTATTGTGCTACATTACTTGCATTTCTAAGGTTAACAATATTGTAGAGGTAATATATGAAAATTAGTAAAAAGACTTAGGTATAGGCTACTAACTATGAAAATTACCATATTTATATTTCTCCAAAGAGACCAAAAAATGGATAAACAAATTAATCAAATATGGTATGTGAGTGTATCACACGTACACATGAATGTAAAGGTGTAATTAATGACTAAAATAACTACTGCAATTTGAGGGCATTCAATTCTGAAGTGTACTGGGTGGAAGGTACTCTTGTCATATTTGTGGACAATAGAACTTTTTGTTATTGATTTTGCTGATTATAATTTCTAGTTATTTCTACTATTATAAGTACATTAAAAAAGTAAAGTGGAAACACTGGTGAAACATACTGTATCTGTAGAGAAAGATTAAATTTCATATAAGTACACAAGTTTAATTATATCTACAGAGTTACAATAAGCTGAATTATAGTAACAGCTACAAATATATAACTGCATATGTTATTTGTTGTGTAAACCCTTTGCTCTCTTTAGGGCAAATACCTATTCAACATGTTGTCATAGAATTTATCAATGACAATGCAAGAAATGTTCCTTCAAATACCCTGTAGCATGTAATGATTCTACATGTTATTTTATCCATGCACATGTAGGTCCAAATTTCCTCATGATGTTTGTATTTAAGCTGCTTGTAAATTTTCATTATGTTTGTCATGCTTAAGATCATTATTCTGTTGAAACCAGAGGCATAGTCAAAAGGGGGCCTGCCCCCCTGAAAAATCTAGGCATATTGATCACATATTTTTATGCTTTTATATATAATAAACTCATTTTGTATCATTTAATAATAATAAAAATTCTATAAACACTATTACATTTGATTTGTTTTAATGACCATTTTATTAAAAATCTAGATCAATTTCAGCTTTTTAATTTATTGGTCCCCCCCCCCCCTAAAGAAGCATAATGATGAAATGTCACATGAGCACCTTAACCTGAACACTTATCTATAGAAAAAAATAATGCTATAACACACTACAGAAATGTGATTTGACTTACCTTTGGTTAAAAGGTCGAACCCTGACTGCCACTTTTACAGAAGCCATGTCTTAAGATGCTAGAATGCTCAAACAGTAGCAAATTTGGTGTGAAGTAATTACAGTGGTTGTATAAAATATTTCCTACAAGGGAAAGGAAAAAAAAAGGAAATTGAAAGCAAATTTAAGAGCAAAAATTATAGTAAGTAGCAGAAAATTTTGGTTTGAAATTATTTAATATGGATTCAAATGTTGATAACATGCTTTTAGTACAAAATTTAAATGTTTAAGTATTGCATTTATAATTTTAAAACAGCAAACCATAACCACTGTAAAGCTAAAAGTATGATTAATACTTCCTGATTTCACATTTACCACACTTGTAAATGCAGCAATGTAGTTTTAAAAAATTAGAAAACCACACACACACACACATATATAGTCACAAATATGAACAAAAAATAACTTACATTAGACTTTGCCTATTTTATAATGCAAGATAGTAAAAATACAAATAAAGTATTTAAAGATTTGTCATTAATTTTAATATAATGTAAAAAAATATTTTTAATTATTATGGTAGGTTTTTTCCCTTACCAAAATTAATACAACCTCTGACACTCTGTTAATGTGACTAATCACTCCATTAATTAAGCTTGCTTAATCATTCAAAAACCTGAAATTAATTAATTTTATCTATATAGCATGCTTCTTGTTTTAGAACTGAAGTACCATTTGAAAGCCCAGTAAATATGCAACTTTAGCCCAGGCTAAGTCAGTTTAATTTTATTAGTTTCACTTACACTAGAAATAAATATAAAAAATAGTATGTACCAAAAAGTGTAATAAAAACAACATCTGTACAAGGTTAGGTTATTTTACTTTGAATAATAATTTTTTCTGTTTATGGAAATAATAGTAAGTACATTATGGTGAATACGCACAGTAGCATGTTCTATAAAAGAAGCACTACAAACTTTATTAAAAATGTCAGCATTTGCAGGCAAATGCAACATGTCTCTAAAATGCAATTCCAGCATGGCCAATTTTGACACCAGAAAAAACATGAAAAATACAAAAAACAGAAAACTGTCTACATCATCACTTGGAACCTGCAAGAAGGTATCTTTGTAGCGAATCCCATGTAAATTGGTTGACATACACATTAATAGTTTGCAAAAACTCCGAATTGTATTTTCCTTGCTGAAAAATTAAGCAAAAAGACAAAATTTCAAAATTGTCTGTATCTTTGTTTAGAACCTGCAAAGAGTATCTTTGTACCAAATCCTATCTACATTGGCCAAAATAAAACAAAGTAATTGTCAAAAAACCCTAAAAATTATGCTTTTTGTGGCTCTTGACCCCCTCTCTTATAATTACTACAAATGGGCAAGTCCATCATTTTTGTTTGTCAATGCGTGTGGGGCTTTTAGAAAAGTATCTTTGTACCAAATCCCATGTAAATTGGTCAAAATATGGCTAATTAATTGACCAATAATCTCAAAATGATGCTTTGTTTCGAGCTCTCACCCCATAAAAATACTCAAAATGGGCAAATACAACTTTTTTTTTGTATGTCAATTTGTTGAGTGCATGAAAATTTATAATTGTGCCAATTTTCACCTTGATTGTTGTAACTATGACTCCATATGTACATATTTTGGGGTTGTTTGATTTTTGATCTCATAAAATCCTTAAAAAGGCCTGAATCAAAAAATGCAAAAGGGATCTAGATGTATTGGACCTAGTTATAACCATACCAAGCTTCAAGCCAATCTGTTATAATATGGTGTTGGGAAAATAAAGCAAGAAATAAGAAAAAAGACACAATAGAAAAACAGTATATCTCTCTGTGGGCATATAACTAGATATTTCCACTGTTAAAAGCAAAACAGCAGCAATTTAGCATTATAAAAAAACATTCTGGTAGTTTATTAGCATATATTTCAACCCCTGTTATGTAGTATATGCTAATAGTTTTGGGTTTTCATTAAAAGTTACATTTAGATGGGTTGTGTTGCCTGCTACAGCTTGTTTATTTTCATAACAATATTTGAGACATCATCAATACTTTATTTGGTGTTACTGTTAACATATTTCCATACAAATGGACCAAAGTTTTATGTTTATAACTTTACACATCTCTAGCCAAAATATTTGAATGAAAAAGAAAGCATGTGTTTTAAATACCAAAATATTACATTTTCTTGTCAAGAAATTTATGAAGTATTAAGAAAATATTAAATTCAAACAGAAAAGATAAGGTGAATAAAAACTTAAAAGTTAAGGTTGCACTAGTAGAATATAGCTTGAATATTGAAAGACTTACTTTTAAACTACAAATTAAAAGTATACTACTAGTAATAGTATTCCTAGTCAAAAACATATGGATAAACAGTTTTAAAATTTTTAGAACAGCAAAAAAATTTATTTAAGTTTATATTTTAAATTATGTTAAAACTCAAACGGTTAAAGCCTTAAAACTGAAAGTTTAACTTGAACTCAGCTGAACTACTTGAAGTCAACCGTATGAGTATTAACTATTATTATTAATAAAGTATTATCACTTAAAAGTTAAATGTTATTAGTACTGCTTTATTACAAAATGCTAGTAGTAGCACTGTTTTTACTAAAAGTAGTTTTAGTAGCAGTATACTTATATTTATAATACTTAAGAGTAGTGTATCATACACTATTAGTATTATTGCGTATTACTAGTATTAATATTACTAATAGTAACTTTCGTGTAATGCTTTTAAGTTTAAATCGTAATTTGAAAAGAATATAAAACTGATTACAAACACAATCTGAACTCACCCTATAAAGTGTAACCTGTGCAAATGTGTATAAATTACAGTTTACATCAGTATGATAAATTCTTCTCAAAAGATTGTAAAATAAGTTCTTTTTTTCACCTGAGTTAACATTAACGATGTTTCCTAAACAAAACAGTGTGAGCAAATTATAACTTTTTTTATAATAGAACTGTCACGAGCTGCATAAATGATCACAGCGCTCTCTCTTTGTAAGCCAGCTCAGTTGGTCTAATTTTTATAGTTGGTGGGTTTCTGATTTTATTTATATGTTTTACGGAGGATACGTTTTGGAAGCCTTAGGGCTAATCTGATTGCTCTGTTTGTTGTAATTGTAGTTTTTTAAAATTATTGTCCGAGATGTTATAAGTTAACAGACATCCATATTTTATTAGGGGGGGGGGTTACAAATATTTTGTATATTCTTAAGGGTGTTTCTGGTGTGCATCCCGTGTGCTTACCTGCAATTAGACTGATATAGTTGATGGGTTGGCTAATCTAGGAATGTATGTTTTGAATATGTTTATTCCATGTGAGAGGAGTGTCAAAGGTGATGCCAAGAAATTTAAAATTATTACCCATTTTTATTTCTGTGTCTCCTAACTTTAATTTAACTTTCTTGAGAGTTTTCATATGTTTGCCTAGTTCTTTGAAAATGGCTACTGCTTGTGTTTTTGTGGGGTTTACTATCATCCGCCATTTAAGATTTAAATTTAGTGATTTTTGGACTCGAGTCATTGCCGTAAGTGGGTTTATTGATATGCTCCAGACTGCTATGTCGTCATCACATTGAGAATGATATGTATATGTTAAGTTGGGGAATGGGATGTCATTTACAAAAATGATGTATAAGAGTGGCGAAAGTATTGATCATTGCGGCACTCATGCGATGGTATTATATGTTTTTGATAATGTATCGTTTACTTTAACTTGAGCCGTTCTATCAGTCAGAAAGTTAAATATCCATATAATTATGGTTTCATTGACATTCAGTTGTTTTAGTTTGTACTTTATGGCATTGTGCCAAACACTATCGAATGCTTTTTAACATCTAAGAATACACCTATTGTAACTTGATTATTATTAAAGGATTTATAAACAGATTCTGTTAATCGTGTAAGGTGGATTATTGTTTGTCTGTTCTTTCTTGGTTCGTTTTGGATGTTTGACAGTAGATTGTTTGTTTCACAGAAGTTTGTTTGTTTGTTTGTTTT
>NW_013666640.1:0-9160 GCF_000517525.1 Limulus polyphemus | reverse complement strand
AACGCCCCCACGTCTGAAAGGGCGAGCACGTTTGGTGTGACTGGGATTCGAACTCGCGACCCACAGATTGCGAGTCGAGCGCCCTAACCACCTGGCCATACCGGGCCTAGCTTGTCAAGACGGCTTAACAAACTAATGGGGCGGAAGTTGTCCGGGTTTGATCTACTGGTTTGCTTTTTGGGTATTACGGTAGTTATTGCTTTTTTACACGTGTCTGGATAGTAACCAGTTAGTAGCGATAGATTGATAATGTTCGTTAGGTGTAATAGTAGAAGGTTTGAAGCTTTTTTTTAGTTCTTCAGTCGTGATGTTTCTATTTATTCGGTTTTGTTGGTTTGTTTTTAAGGTTTCGTGTAAGTTTTTGGCTGGGAACACGGAGTGAAAAGTATTGGATTCATGTCGATGTAGTTATTTACCTGGCTGTGGGCTGGGTGTTAAAATTCGGAGAATTTAAGTTGCTGAAAGAAGTTTCATAATAATTGGCCAGCGAATTAGCTTTGTCTGAATCAGTTTTAACTGTAATGTTATTATGTTTTATTTGGTGGAATAAATTATTATTATTATTGTTAGCTGACAGGGATATAAATTCTTTGGGTTTACTTCGTGAGTTTTCTGGGTTATTGCAAAATCTAGCCAGTTGGTCTCTTTCAATGTTGTGCATTTATTTTGTTTATCTGAGTTTTAACGGTGGGGCTACGCGAAATGCAATGTCTTCTGTGGCTTTGTTAATAGTCTTGGTTATATTTTCTGCATATGTGTTGAGTTTGTCTTTATTGTTTATGCAAGTGATTATTGGCGGTAAATGATCAGTAAGCGAATTGTTTAATGACTGTCAATCGGTTTTAGTGTAGTTGAAGCCTGGTGGAAGGTCTCGCGGTGTCGGGGGTTCTCCGTGTGTCAAGCGTGCACAATATAGGAAAATGATCATTTGAAAGCTCTTGGTGTACCGTGAAATTTCATGTTTTTATTAGTAGAGTGGTTGGGAATATTATTATATCTAATACGTCGTACGTGTTTCATAGTGAGTTGGTGTATTAGTTGTTGTTGTTTGAAGTTAAGCACAAAGGTACACAATGGGCTATCTGTGCTCTGCCCACCACGGGTATCGTAACTCGGTTTCTAGTGTTGTAAACCCGCAGACATACCGCTGTGCCACTGGGGGCTGGTGTCGCATCACTGATAATAAGCATGTTGTTTCTTTCTAATAAATCTCGTATAGTTACTCCTCTTTGTGAATTTCGATTTCGATTTAGGTCTTTGTGTCGAGTATTTAAGAGTTGTGGTCTTCTCGACATGCACTATTGGAAATAGTTAATGTAAATGTTTTTTGATAGAGAACAGTAAATAGCCACTATCGGTATGGTTATTTCATTATTAATATGAATGTTAAAGAAAATAATTTCATTTATATCAGATTTGAAATTTTACTCTATTGATATACCATATATTGGTTATGCTATTTTTTTAAGTATAATGCCATACCTCTGTTATATTGTGTATATGGTAGGGTGAATGGTTTGAAACCTGGCATGTTTATGTTTTGATTTTCTTTCGCTAATGATTCTGATATTATTAAAATGTCGGCTTGAATTTGTTTGTTTATATTATGAATTTCGAGTTTTTGGGTTATTAAATCACCTTGACAAGTAAGGTGTAATGTTTTTATTGAGTCTTTGAATCCTGTGTTTGTTGTGCTCGTTGATGTATTCTAAGTGATATTGGTGTGGTTTGAAGTTTGGCAAGGGGAAGTGGCGTTTGGCTACTGAACAAACGTTTTGTATAAGCTCTGGTCGTATCTGTTTGTTTGTTTGGAATTAAGCACAAAGCTACACAATGGGCTATCTGTGCTCTGCCCACCACGGGCATGAAATGATCATGGTGTCGTTGTGATCAATCCCAAAGAATATATGAATTTCCAGGATTATATACAGATATCCAGCCTGTCACAATTAAGACAAAAGATCCTCATGTACCTCAAACAAATAGCCCAGTGAAACCTGCTTCTGATCTTACCCCATCTGCAACAGAAAGAGAGATTGATTGGCTGACCAAATTGAAACAGCTGATTGATAAAGACCATCTTGACGAGAAAGGCTATTTGTCATGGGCAGCATTCCATGAATATCTTCAAACAAAACTTTCCACACCATTAGCCATCACAGCACTGCTACCATTATTCCATTGACTGGCTCATTCTGCATGCTATGAATGTCATCAAAAAAGCAGATGAACACGTAAACCCTGGTCAGACCCCAGTTTTTGCAATGGATTAACCACTGTTCTGTCTTGCAAAGCAAATTCAATGGGAAATGGCTTACAAATATGTAGAGGACAAATACATTGTTATGATGGGAGGGTTACAAATTGAAATGGGTGCACTGAAAACACTAGAGAAATGGCTGCAAGACAGTGGGTGGGCATCTGTCTTAGTTCAAGCCAATACAGCTACTCCAGAAAAGGCAGATCCAATTTTGATAGCATCACATGTAACCAGGACATGTTATGCTCATCAAGTGACAGCTGGTGCTCTGTATATTCTATAAATGGATGCATATGCAACATATGTGGATGCTGATCATGACGAGAATGAACTGCAGGACTTCAAAATATGAAGTGATGAACAATCATTGTTACATTCACAGTTTATGTTCTGGGGAATTGTCTTGCATTGGAGTTGATGGTTATGCAATATATATAATCCCTTCATAAAGGAAATTTTCCATTTATGTACAAACATTATTTCAGCTTGTTCCATGGTTTTTACCATGAATCCAAGTAACTATGCCCAATGGGCTCCTGTACATGTCCGAGATATGTTGGTCCTCCTATAGAAATATCCTGGTGTTTATCACCAGTTCCAGCAGGGCAATTTTGTCATCCAAAAATTAAAGCATTTGCTCTCATTGATAGTTCTAGACCACAATCACGAGCAGTAGAATTAAATTATTAAGGGCAAGGGTGGAGCCATTGCCCTCACTGATAATCCTGTAGCTCTACAGTACTGGATGATATCAGGTCCAGAGATAGTACGAGTGGTAACAGAGTTTGAGGCTTCCTACTTGAAGACCAACATTGAAAATATGTGCCATCATGAACAGGTCCCTGGTGTTCAAAATATTTGTGCTAAGGATGTCAAAGCACTTGTTTCGACCTTTGAGGAAATGTGAAATTCTTTCTTAGAGGATAGCACAGATCTACTGGTTTTGATAACAAACATATTATACCAGAAATTGTAGTGGGATCTGTTAAGAACGCTCAGCAGATTGGGAAATCACAGTAGGATACGTATGTCCAAAATATTCTGAAGAACTGTTCTGAACCAATTACAGACACAATTCACAGAAACAACCTTTTTACAATTTGGAACCCCATCTCAAAACAACGCATTCAAAAGTCCAACAGCAAATAACGTCTCAAAAAGACTTATATATATATATATATCATGCCAGTTCACAGACAGGAACTTGGAGGAATTCTTCAAACACAAGAATCAAGCATTTCTACCTTTCATATCTCCAGGAGGAAAATAGGTAAAAATGCGGATCTCCTTCAGTGTCTTGAGAAGAAAGCACAATCACCTGAAGTTGATGCCAAGATATTAGATGGAGCCATTATTGTCAAAATGCTGCCTCCTGGGAAGAGCAAAACATTTGAAGATTATGCCAGAAATGATTTCATTGATTATGTTATATCAAAAGTACAATCTGTTCAACGCCTCAATGTTGTATGGGACAGTTATTCTCCGAACAGTCTGAAGCAAAATACGAGAGAAGTGTGCGGACATGGTATAAGTCGACGGGTTGTTGGCCATAAAACACTTCCTGGAAATTGGCAGAGCTTCCTACGAAGGATGACAACAAAACGGAAATGTTTGCATTGTTTACAAAGCTTGTGGAAGACGTCATCAGCACAACTGCTCCTGACAAGAATGGACTTGCACCAAGTAATCATAAAGAAAGCGACACAAGGGTCTTACTTCACGCAGGTAGAAAAGGATATAACCATTTGACACAGATGTCATCATTCTTTCTATCTCAAGCATGACAAAACTATGGGTTATCTTTGAAGTTGGTAAAGCATTTCAGATACATACCTGTTCATATGATTGCAAACAGTTTGAACTACAACATTTGCACTGCGTTGCTCTTCTTCCATACCAAAACTGTATGCAACACTGTATCAGCCTTCTGTGAATGTGTCAAGAAATCAGCGTATGAGACATTGAAAGTATATACAACTGTTGCACCTATGTTCACTAAATTATCAACAAATCCACAAGTCGTCTCAAAAAAAGGAACTGTATGAAATTGAATGTATTGTCCAAGCAGGCTTCATCTGAGGACAAGCCTTAGTGCCCAGTCCAGCCTCGCCCAGCCCAGCTGATTAGGGATGGAATTTGAAAGATGGCAGATGGACACCTGTGTGGACAGCTTTACCTGAGGCTTCAAGGTAATGCCGTGAGCTTATTCACTGTGGATGCAGGGGATTGTGTAAGTGCTATAAGGCAAATCTTCAATATACAGCACTCTGTTATTGTGCTGGAAACTGTCATCCATAGTAAATAAATGATGTCATCAGAGACTCTATGATGTAATGAAGACATTTCTTGTGTGTAGACATAAAATGTTCAGTCAGATTATGATCGTGTGTGAGAGTGTACAGAGATGCGTATCTTTACAACAATTTCATGCAAAAAGCACAGCAGCTTCAATCAATTGGACACACTTGAGTAGTGGTGATAACACCACTAGTAGTTGATTGAGAAGAAACCATCTTGCATCTTTTTTGCCATTATTATACTGCATGTTCTACACTACAGGCTGTTAGAATTTCCCCCATCTGACCACAGGGCTTAAAATTCATGAAAATATATTATCAGAAGTGATCATGGTTCATTCATAAAATGTGAATATATATAATAAAATAATAAAAGAAATTAAAAAGGACTTTAGTCATGTTCATATAAGAAATGAAATCAAACAATCAGAACGTAGTAAAAAGTCATTTACGGCTCATTTGATGCAATATTCACATTCAAACCAGGAATTGTAGCAATATTTTTAGATTTTACTGGAAGATTATCAATATATGCTTTACCTGGTACAAATTAGATAATATTGTTACGTCTCCGTTTGTTAATTGATTTTCCGTAACTTCGTTCCGACGAAACTTAAGCGACACAAGTTCTTTCTTAATAAAAACTGGTTTATTCTTCCCGAATACAACTTTACCGATACACACAACTTCAACAATCGCGCTAAACAACGCTCTATCAACGAACGTCAATAATACTTCTGACTGCAGTTCAATTACTCACTATCTACACACACATTACCCTCCCGCGTCACGTTGTCCCCTCTTATATATACCCGCCTACCCCATCTAGCAAACACTAGAGCATTCGCCAAAGTACATGATAGTTCTAGAAACGTTGCGTCACAGTAGTCATGTGACTCGATGACGCAACACAGTTGACGAACATCTACACTAATATAATACTACCATTATTATTATACAGTTGACAAACATCTACACTAATCTAATACTACCATTATTATTATACAGTTGACAAACAGCTACACTAATCTAATACTACCATTATTATTATACAGTTGACAAACAGCTACACTAATCTTATACTACCATTATTATTATACAGTTGACAAACACCTACACTAATCTAATACTACCATTATTATTATACAGTTGACAAACACCTACACTAATATGATACTACCATTATTATTATACAGTTGACAAACATCTACACTAATCTGATACTACCATTATTATTATACAGTTGACAAACATCTACACTAATATAATACTACCATTATTATTATTATAATAATAGTAGTATTAGATTAGTGTAGGTGTTTGTCAACTATATAATAATAATGGTAGTATTATATCAGGGTAGCCACAAAGTTTGCTGTACTGAAATAGCTTTTGTGGCTATGAACTCTAATAGAAGGTATTGCATATCAGATCACATGACTAGTGATGTGTGACTTGTTCTGGATAAAAATTATCTCTGCTTGCCTTCGGTTTGTGTAATAAGAATAACTAGATAACAGTAAAATTTGATCATCTCTTTATTGTTCTAGGTAAAGCTAACCTAGCGGGCTTATATCGCTGCATTAGGCACAGTGGAAGTAGCCCATTGTATAGCCTTGCGTCAAAAACAAACAATATAGTTATCACTTAATATTAAATAGCCGTATATCTAAAACGTTAATTTGATAGTACGTATATAAAACATTGTTTTGTTGTAGGTGTTTCTTGTTTTCCCTGTCTTAGCATACAATAGTAGTCAAACAACAGATGCCATATCATCGTCACCTGTTAGAATACAAAAGTAGTATTTTTCATATGTTTAGTTTAATTCTGTATGAGCAGAAATAGAAACTTGCAGGTAAACCTATTTGTTCATGGCTGGTGGAAGTTGTGGTAACGAACTAATGAGTTTCAAAAAATAACAAATTATTTTTGAAATTAGTCAATGAGTTTCATCGTCTTATATTATGTTACTTTCAACAAGCTACAGATTTTGAAATTCCAACTTATAGTTTGTTTTCCAAGACAACTCCTTCAAAACGCTAAGTTTTCTTAAGAGCTACAAATAATCGGGAGGTGAGTAAAAGGTTATGCCTCAAAAGTATATATTACATAATGTTCTAAAGAAAAACGACTAGTTTTTGTAGAAATGACAAATAAGTAGACACAGTCGACTGTGATTATACAAGTTTATTGAATTTTCCTAAACAGTGTTTAAATATAGAACGTTTTATAAAGAGACATAAATGAACTAGGTTTGTAACAGATTATATGCTAGATAAGGAAACGATTGCCGAAGTGAAATTTCCTACAGATTAGAGTATAAGAAAATAAATATTTTTGTATTATTTTATACCCGAACAATAACTTCAAATTCTTGTCACTTATGAATTGTTTTTTCATGAAATACATATTATCAAAATATTCATAGCAAATTAAATGCTATTCGTTTTAACGTATTTATCAGTGGGTACATAAAGAAATGAAATTTTAGTTTCAATTAATTTAAATTAGTTGACAGATTTCCAGAAGAAACGTAAGTATATCTACACCTACTTTAACAAACTAAAGACAAACAGTTAAAATGGAAAAGACAGGTTGAAAAGGTTTACCGTGTAACAAACTAAAGAAAACAGTTAAAATAAAAAGACAGGTTGTCTCTGACAAAATGATAACTCCGAAGTTTCTATGAAACTCCAGCTTTATACTGTCCCATTCAGTCCATAAATATGTATCACAGTCGTGGATATGTCCAGCAATAAGGATTTTATGTCCAGATGTAAAACTTTTGCCGCCACTAGTAGAGAAGATCATTTGATGTTGGGTGCATGAGTTCCATGTTAATCAGATGTATCTGTGGAAACTGTGGTGGAACAAACCCCGGATCTTTACCACCCATATAATATCTGGCTCGCTGGGAAAGCCCAGTTCTTGATGAACTTGTGTCTGCGTTCTGTAATAAACCATTTCATCAAAATGTCTTTATTTTGTATTTGGTAACTGCCATTAAGTAGTTCTGTGGTTTGACTGGCACCAAATAGAATACAATAAAGTTCATTAATATTTATTATAAATTAGTGCTGTTCAAAATAGAAATAATTCAGCAAAATAGTTGGCATGTAGAACTTTTTGAATTACCAGATAATTAAACTCTTAATGATTTGGGAAACAAGTAAGATAATAAAGTAACTGAAGTTCATACACGTGAAAGTATAACTCAATAATTTGGGTAACAGATCAGATAAAATAACGAAATACCTTAAAAGTTAAGAGTTTGTGCACGTGAATTAATAACTCATTGATTTGGGAAACATTAAATAACGAAGTTAATGTTCCGTATACTCATGAAGTTCGGTTATAGACAATGTTTCTTTGTGTAACTTTGCACATATTGTGTAAAAATATCTTCTCGAGCGTTTGTGTTATGTTACTCAGTGGTTTACATAACATTACGATTAATCCTTATATAATACTATATTTCTATCTGTAGGCAACACTGTACTTTACTTGTATAGAACACTACATTTTTATCTGAACATAACACTATATTTTATGTACGTATATTAGATTTTTATCTTATTACACTTATATTGTTTTATTTGTATATAACACAACATTTGTTTAAATCAAAATTTAACACGTAAATATTAAAGAAACTGCATGTAGATACATAGGGTCCTTCCTGATCAAATATATTAAACTAAGCCACGAAAACAATATTATAAAGCCTGAATTAAACCACTATTGTTAATATTGTTAATATTGTTAATTAATTGCCACCAGCAGCTTACCTAAATGAGTCGGACCTTTTATGTTAAAATAGTGTTTTAATTCATGCTTTACGACGTTTTTTTGTGTATTACTTGGTTTGAATCAAATTATTATTTGTCATAATTTTATATGAAAACAATAACAGAATAAACTTGCATATTTTTCAAATGACTTTTATCTAGATCGTGTTCTAGCATCTGGATCTCAAGTCAGTAGTAACAATTTAAACAGAAGAAACCAGACTGGTGTGAATAGTATGTCATCAGATAAGTTAGGAAACAAAACTTACTCGTTTTTCAGGCTCAGATATCGGGAAATTGAAATATGTCAGAATGTTGGATCGTTCTGTCCCGTATTCAGTTGTCTATACAAGAGGGATAAACGAATACACAAAGTTAAGGTTAATAAAAAACAACAACTGTACATTTGACGAAATGAAAAGTTAGTAACAGGAACTCCTTTAATAGACTAGTCCTTTCCTCCAGATGTATCTACCCACTTTTCTCTTTCCACGCGATAATTCAAACAGGAAAATTGCAATATTTTCTGAGAAACTAATGAGAAACAGAAATTAGGACCATTGATTTTGAAAGTGAATTTTTACCTTGTTTTTGTAGGGGCATTTCATCCTTTTGTTGGGGGAAGCCTATCACATCTAACGCCACTAATTTGTAAAATTCTATAATTTCTCTCCACTTTCCAGATGATACGATATTTATAGTACAAGTTCGCAAGTGTTTACTAATAGACACGTGAAAGCTATTATTTTGGTGTTCTAAACTATATATATATAAGTTTATTTCTTATTGTTTTAGAATGACACAGAACCCTA
>NW_013666639.1:370581-373160 GCF_000517525.1 Limulus polyphemus | reverse complement strand
CTCACATCCTTTTAATTATGTTTGAAATTATGAACATTGCTCAACATCATGAAAATTAAACCTTTTTTTCAATAAGCAATCCTGAAAAATATTTGGGGGGTGCTTAACTTTTTTCCAGGTGTATATTACTAATTCTGCTGCTATCCCCTCCCTAGTTTGACAACCTCAGTCACCAGTGTATCATTCCAACGTCACCACACTCTGGCTTCACACATGGCATTTGTCTGGTCCTTTGCAAAGCAGTCCATAATCTCATGGGTAGCTTCCATTCTTTTCCATTTCGTCCGTCCTTCCTTCTTAATCTCTAATTCTCCATGGAAGGGTTTTTTCCATTACTGTAACAATTAGAATTTAAGAAGTCAAATAAAATGCATTTTTTTCATTACAGTTTGCAAGATAATTATATTAAAATAAATAAAACCAATTAACTAGCAACAATGTGGTAATGTGTAGAATTATGCCCGCAGTTTCAGCTGCTTGCTGCTATCTTTATCCTGGGTAACCTCTAGTGGTGGATACTTGCCGCCCTGTGTAGTGATGCTTATTTTATCATAAATTGTTGTATATCCACATTTGATGTAATGTGTTTTCTTTTGATTGTACAATGAGTCTTTTTTTTTCTGTTACTATCAATAATACATACAAATAATTTATTCAAACAGTATAAAATTTACTTGTGGTGATGTGTTGATGGTAACAGTGTTTACTTTCTGCCCACCCTCCCATGCAGATAAGATCCCTCTCACTGTCTGTTTATCATCTCTCTGTTTCTCATTATACTTAGACAATTTATTCTGGAGGACTGAAAGATCAAACACATGTAGATAATGAATATTATATATTTAAAGAATATACACAAAATGTCTAGGGTAGCTACATATAAAACATATATGGTAAGCAATTGCAAAAAATTAACAATTAAATCATACTCCAGAAAAATTTCAGAGTACGGTGTTCTTCAAAGCATGGAGTCAAACATAGTGGAACATTGCATACACTGCAAAAGTATTTTTGTATCCTTATGCACATGTAACAGGTTAGCGCTCAGGTGAGCTTAATCGTTGGAGTTTCAATTACAACCAACCTGTACACCAAATTTATTTGTTGGAGAATTTGTCGTGACGAGTGGAGCCACAAGTCGCTAACTCCAGGAGTTTACAGTTAGACTAAAGAATATGAGTCTCAGACCAGCAATAATACTCACAAATAATCTTTATTACCTTTTAATAACAGTTTCTTAGTATTCTTAGTATAACATTCAACATTCAAATCTTAAACAAATTTTAATACTTTTCACAAAGGCTGATCAAGAGAGAGAGAGATACTTACTGTAGAGTTGGAACTTTAGAGGCAGTGGCTAGATTGCCGGATCTCAACTGCATGGTCCTAATTTCTCGAGGGGTAGAGAGTTCTTTCTCGGTGGTTGGAGAGCTGATTTTGCAGCTCCTGACATGGGTTTATATAGCAAAATTTCTCTTCCTGGCGAGTGTCCAAATAGGACACAGCATCACCCACAAGTAGTGCGGTGCTCCTATTGGATGCTTGCAGGCAATTCCCGGGCTAATCCAGGCACCAAACCAAAAACCCTCAGGCTATTGGTCATGGTTAACTGGTGTTAGCCGGTCGCCTATTTACTTGTGCTGCTGCACCCCTGTACTGTAACTAATACTGCATCAAAGCACCGAGATGATTCATATAATATAAACTTTTCTGTAGCTTCTACAGTGCTAAAGAAACGAGGCCAACGTTCCCTTTTTTGGTCACGTACATTGGTGTTCATTTCTAGGACATGATGCAATAATGATGACTAACGAGGTTGTTAACTAACTCTGCTATTGACCCTCGGTTACTAATCTCCCACGCTCGCCTCTGCAGCTTGTGCATGTGCTGTGCTATTTCTTACTGAAGGTTTAACCTCGTTCTTGTTTACTCATTTCTCAAGGCTTATTTCTCAACACAGGCGTCTCCTTGTCCCCTTTTCTTTTTTATATCCCTTCTAACTTGTTTGCTCTCTTTTAAACTCTTAAAGCCTTCATTTTTAATTATATCTAAAATACTTTCAAATTATTCAAATTTATAGAAGCAATGGATGAAATTTCCTAAAAAATTTCCCGTTGCTTCACACATGAGACCTATGTGTAGTTGTAGGACAAACTAAGTATCTTTTTTGAGCATGATTTTTTCTCTCTCTGTGTGCTAGGAAGACGCCTAAAGAAGTGACATAACTGGAGCGACAGCTTATTTGGATCAGTACCTTCTGCTGTACGATGTTTCCCTGGCTTTGGTGACTCGCCATTATCTCCATACCTTTCAAATATGTCTTATGATGCGACGACAAAAGATTCGCTATTTTAGACTCATTCCTGTCTTCACCAGAAACATATGAAGGATCACAATGTCTACTAAATGAAAGAATACCACATCAGTGGTAGTAACTTCATCAATGGCTTCACTGTTTCCCTTCTCAAAACTGAGTAGAGTTTCTTCTTCGACAATGGCTTCTTCAGGTGGCACATCTTCAGCAGCGTCATTTGTTCTGTTGTTCACTTCGTTCCAACTGAAATGTCCTGGACCGTGAT
>NW_013666639.1:367974-370230 GCF_000517525.1 Limulus polyphemus | reverse complement strand
ATGTCATATGGGCCTTCCCATGGAGAAGACAACTTAGGAGACTTCCCTTTGATCTTCCTGGGATTATACAACCACACCTTGTCTCCTGTTACAAAGCTGACTTCAGTAGATCGCTTAACATAAGTTAACTTCATCAAATCAACAGACGTTTTCAAGTTTGAACTCACTTGATGGTGAATATCATCCATCCTTTCAGATAACACTTTCACAGACTCTGACACATTTCAGGCAACTCTTCATAAGGTGGGCGTCCTGTTAACAGATCCACTGGCAACCGAAGTTCCCGACCAAACATCAACTTTGCTGGAGTGTATCTAGTGGCTTCATGCTCTGCTGTCCTATAGGTCATTAACAGTGGAGGGAGTAAGACAACCCAGTCATCTTAGTGGCTATTACAAAACTTTGCCAATTCATGTCCCAATGTCCAGTTGTACTTTTCTACCATCCCATCGGACTGTGGGTGAAGTGGCATTGTCCTGGTCTTTTGGATGCCAAACAACTTGCAGCATTCTTGGAACACAGCTGATTCAAAGTTATGGCCTTGATCTGAATGCAGATCATATGGCATACCAAATCTGAAGTAGAAATCACTAATCGCCGAAGCTGCAGTTGTAGCTTCTTGATTTGGTATTGCATATGCCTCAGGCCACTTGGTGAAATAATCCATCACCACACAAATGTACTTGTTTCCAGCACGAGATTGGGGCAGAGGACCAGCAATGTCGATGGCTACTCTTTCCATTGGTGTGCCAACTTGATATAACTTCATTGGAGCACGTCCCTTATGCTTGGGTCCCCTTTTAGCACAACATGTACTGCACCATTCTTCCACATCTTGCCTCATACCTATCCAGTAAAATCTTTGTCGTAGGTGACTCAATGTCTTCTTAATTCCGAGATGTCGTCCTGTTAAACTATCATGGGATTGACGCAGCACAACTTCCCGTAACTTTCTCGGTATAATCGTTTGCCAGGTCGTCTCTCTCCCATCTGCAGTTTCCCATCTCCAGAGAAGAATACCATCTTCAAGCTTCAACTGGTCCCATTGTGCCCAATAGTTCTTCATCACAGGGCTTAAGCTAGACACCTTCTCCCAAATAGGGCGCAAAACACTTGCTTTTAGAAAAATCAATTATAGGCTTCAAATCTTGGTCTTTCTCCTGTTCTGCTTTGATATCTATATTTGGTTCCACTTCATCATCATCAACTCTTTCAGTCGGCCTGACTTCAGCTTCATGGCACCTGGTTAGTTCAACCTCTCTTTTGTAGCAATGTCTGTAGTCATTTTTGCAGGGTCTTCGACTCAGTCCATCGGCATTACCATGAAATTTACCCTCTCTGTATTCAATATCATAATTATACTGGTCTATCTTTTCAATCCAACATGCCAGTTGTCCCTCTGGGTTCTTTAATGATTTTAACCAGCATAATGCATCATGATCTGTCCTGATGGTAAACCTTGCACCATACAGGTAAGGATGGAAATATGTCAGACTCTTTACTATAGCAAGGAGTTCCATCTGTGTTACCCAGTAGTTCCTCTCTGGTCTACTTAAAACCCTACTGAAGTAGGCCACCACAGGTTCGTTTTCGCCCACTTTCTGAGACAACACTCCTCCAATTCCGACATTACTAGCATCACAATCCGGTATGTATGGCAGTGAGGGATCTGGAAGCTTTAAAAGTGGAGTGTAGGCCAATTTTTCCTTCAACTTCTTGAAAGAATACTGGCAAGAAACTGTCCATTCAAACTTCTGGCCTTTTTTAGTCAAATCATGTAGTGGAGAAGCTATAGTTGCAAAGTCCTTCACAAAGTTCCAGTAATAGGTACAGAATCCCAAGAAACTTCTTAACTCACCCACATTGTCTGGTGTTGGCCAGTCACGCACTGCTTTCACCTTTCAGGATCAGTTTGCACACCATGCTCACTTACAATGTGCCCTAAGTAAAGCACCTCTTTCTGGAACAAATGGCATTTCTTGGGATGGAGTTTGAGGTTTGCTGCTTTCAAACGTTTGAATACTTCCTCTAGCCGGGACATTTTCTCATCAAAAGTTGTTGCAAATACAATGACATCGACCTGGTACACTAGGGCTATCCTCCATTGTAGGTCTTCCAATACTGTTTTCACCAGCCTCTCAAATGTTGCTGGAGCATTACCAAGCCCGAATGGCATCACTCGGTATTGCCAGAGACCTTGGCCATAACTAAATGCTGCCTTAGGTCTATCTGCTGCAGCCATTTTACTTGATGGAA
>NW_013666639.1:365299-367211 GCF_000517525.1 Limulus polyphemus | reverse complement strand
TAGGTCTATCTGCTGCAGCCATTTTTACTTGATGGAAACCTGACTTTAAGTACCGAGGTGAGATGCCACCTGACTCCACTTAGGGCATCAAGAGTATCATCAACAACGCCCCTTCCTTAAGTGTCTGCTCACATTTAGAGAAATTGGTCACTGTTATAGGTACCACTTGACGACCTGCTTTAAATGACCTTACAATCTTCAAATCCGCTGGCCTGGATGGGTCTTCCACTGCTTCCACAAGCATTGGGCTTTCATGGGGATGTTCTTTTATCCTACCCCAAATTATCTTCTCTGACATAGGGGGTATTGTAGTTGATTTAAGTGCTGTGACATGCAGATCAACGGATATAGCAACACTTACTGGAATCTGGCCGTTGTTGTTTCCAATCGTCATTTTATCAAAGTTAACTACACACTTCCTCGGTAGTAGATAGTCCAATCCTAATACGCATTGGTCTTCAATGTCAGCCAAGTATACTTCATGTCTGTCCTTTATGCCCATGAGCTCGATAGTTACCCACACTGGTCCCCACAACCTTGCATAATGTCCTGTCACACCACAGAGCTTCTGTACAGCTTCTGGTAATCCTCTGTTATTCAGCACCTTGATACTCACGAGGGTTTGCTGAGATGCAGAATTTGTGACAAAGTTGCACCTTTGGGCATCCAGCTTCCCTGTCACGTAGACACTATGTGTGCTTGCCATTTTACACTTAGCTGTTGGGACTTTCACGATATGGGTTGGTGGGCGTCCCTCAGCACCAACCACTACTGGTTTCCCGAAGCTGACTTATTGGTGGTATTCTTCTTGCACTGGCTCCTCAGATGTCCTTGCTCCCCACAGTTCCAACAGCCTTTCTGAGTAGCAGCATTTCCTGCTGTATCATCTCCCCTGTGCTGAAGTTTCCAGCCTTGAGCTCTCTTGTGTTCAGGTTTGTTACAGTGCCAGCAAAGCCCCTCAAACTTCTCTGAAACCTGACCTTTTCTGGTCTTGAATCCAGATGACTGTACCAACCTTGGTACCTCTGTGCTGGACTTAACGTAGGATTCAAATTCAAGAGCTCTGGCCATTGCATCCTGCATGGTAGAGGGGTGTGCTTGCTTCACTTGTATCTTTAATTGTGGACTGTCCAAGGCATCTACAAACTGATCCCTCAGCAACAACTTGAGGAGATCGGATGGTGCAATTGGGTAGGCCTTTCCAAGTCCTGTGCCAGCTCTTGCAGGCTCTCCCCTTTAGCACGGACTCTCGTCCTGAACCTAGCCCTGTAGACTTCTGACTGATTTTGGGTTCCGTACCTGAGTTTTAGAGCTGCTAACAATTTGAGCTCCTGGCAGAAATGAATGGGTGGACAGAGGAGCAGAAAGCAGTATATCTGGCAACGAGCTTGAAGGGACAACCACTGGAAATACTTGGACAGTTGTCAGCAGACGACAGGCACAACTATAGAGCACTGGACTCTATATGCTTCCCACGGTGCCTTCCCATCGAATTCCTGTTGCTTCCTTCGTATTGGATCACTCCTATTACTGACATTCATATCTGGGATGTGACTTCTAACAGGACTGAAGATGTCTGTATTAGGGTTTAGCTGCGGGGTCTGGAAGGAGCTTGCCATTGTCTGGGGCTGATTAAGTCGATGGTTAATGTATCCTCCTTGTGTAAAAGACAATAAATAATCCTTTAATGTATCCAATTCGCTTTTAAATTTATTAATGTTTTCCATTTGTACTTCTTGTTTCCTTTCTTGTTCCAGTTGCCATTGCTGTAGTCTCTCTTCTTGTTTATGTTCTTTCTCCTCCAATAGCTGTTGTAATCTCTCTTCTTGTTTCTTTTCTTTTTCCTCCAACAACTGCTGTAATTTATCTTCTTGTTTATTTTGCTGTTCGAGCTGCCACTGTTGCAGGTTTT
>NW_013666639.1:361229-364299 GCF_000517525.1 Limulus polyphemus | reverse complement strand
TACTATGGACTATATAGTATAATTTGACAAGAATAGCTACAGTTAGTAATATTGTAAAGTGAATATATATATATATATATATAAACATTTACCTTAAATTAAAAGAAACTTTTCATTTTCACTTAGGAGGTTCTAAGGGTCATGCAAATGAAATTTGAAGCTTATAAGTTGGAAAAACTTATTTTTTATTCACGTTGTTTTGTTGGTTATGCGAGAAGCTACTTAGGTATAGATTCGTAGACTTAGAGTTAATGGTGTATCAGGGAGTATGGTGTGTTTTTCACCAGTGGTTTCTGCCCCATCGTACCTTCCCTTCCAGTCCTACTGTTCCTCATGTTTCTGAATTTTTACGTAACTTTTCGACAGTGATTCTTCCATGTATACCATTGTTGGGTATAGAGAAGCCTTGTCCAATACTTTCCATTTCTCCCATTCCTGTCAAGTGTTTCCTTCCCTGGTCCTTTCCCTTTTTTCCTCCTTATCCTACCAGATTGGGACCTCGTTGTCATTCTCCCTTAGCTCCCTGTTTCTTGTACCATTTGCCCCAAAAGTTCTGGATAATCTTCTCTGCCCTGTTTGTGCATTATATTACCAACACAGCTTTTTTCCGTGGTTCCCATTCCCATTTGTTTATCAATTTGAACCTATCCTTTCACTGGGATACTTCCCCTACCACTCTTATGGGATGGATTTGCCAGCTTATCAAATTAGCTTGTTCTTCCTTGTCTTCCAATTCCCAGTGGCTTTACCAAGTGTCCTCTCATCAGATCTAGCACCTTTCTCTTTCTCTGGCTGCCCATTTCTATCATAATAATTTGGGCTGGCATATGGACCACGCCAAAAACCTACATTTTGCATTACTTTCATCATGTGGCCATCTCCTCATTTGGTTAATGAATATTGCCTGTTGATATTCTTCACACCTCGGTTCAACTGTGAGTGGATAAGTTTATATTTCTTTATTTCCCTTTCAGGTTCACTATTTTAAATGTTGGATCCCACTCTGTTGTGAGTGGCCTTTAAGGTCTATAACAGCCACTGTTGAGATGAGGTGTTCCACAAGACTGCTAGTAGGTTCATCCTCACAGTGTTTTGGGTCATAACTGACTGGCTCAGACCATTCCAACTTATGGACTATCCTGAGTAAAGCAGTGATGGAATAACTACCCATCCCTCTGAGCCCGATTGAATAAATTGGGGCCAGCCTGCTTTTAGAAACAGGGTTTTGTGGTCACCCACTGCACTTTCTCCAGTGTAGCATTCTTCCAAACTCCTCACTGCGTTTTTCTCCTCTTCTTCATGTGGGTATGGAAGCCCTTGCCACTTACCAGCTCCTAGCTGCTGAGGTGGTGAACCATGGAGGTACCCTTATGAGTGTGCTTTATCCCATTCAGTTGAGAGTAGGGTGGTGGTATTCTGTCAGAGTAGACGGTGTGAACCCTTTTCCTATCACTGACCAACTGAAAAATACCTCATGCCACTTGCTTATGAACTGGAGATAATCCACTAAAATGCAGTTCGCCCCCATGGCTGGGACTCTTCCTCCTACTGTCACCTGGATATTGATTCCTGGGTGGTTTGGTATTGGATTAGAGCTGGACCAGCCAACATAAGTTCTCATACAAGATGCTGGTAGGGATCCCTCGTCCTACTACAGACAGGATAAGGAATTCCAATGCCACCTGGTTTGGGATTTGAGTGAACCACCACATTGCAATCTCCCTTCCAACTATCACCCAGATGTCAATTTCCTGCTTGTCTGGTTTTGGTTGTGTACTGTGTCTGCACACGTGCCCTAACTGGGATAGTAGAACAGAAGCCATTTTCCCTTCTGCTTCCTTGTCTTGAGGTGAAAACAGTAGGGACCCTCCTACTGCAGACCAGATGATAAATACCCAATACCACCTGGTTTTGGACAGATGTTACACTCCATGGACTCCCTTTGAACACTTTCCAAAGAGTGTTCATCAAGGTAACTTGTGCACCAGTCTCTCCACAAGTTCAATGTGGGATTCTAGCTATTACTTGGGTGGAGGTATTATATCAGAAGTTATAATTTTCTTAAACTGAAAATGTATTTCTGATAGATACTGCCACTTACATTTCTCACCCTTCCTCTCTACTTCTGGTGCTTAATCTGAAAGTGAAGATTGGGTTCTACAACATAGAGGGAGCCAGCTGTACCAGGAGGGTGTGCCCCACTCTTATTGCTGGAGGGTTGTCACATGGTCATTTGTGTACTATGTTAAATATATGGGGTAGGTTGGAATATCAAGGCTAGTGGTGAGCAAAAAATGTGTGCATATAGAGGGCACCACTAAACGAGAAAACTATTATGGGAGAAGAGGTAAGTATCTATTGGAAAGACATTTTCAGTTTAGGAAAATTATAACTTTCCTAAGAACTCTTCAAACCTGTCAGCTAATTACTAGTAATAAAGCTTAATTTTTCATACTCTTAAATCTACAGAATGTTTCTTATTTAAGAAATACACAATACTGTCTGCAAGTATACTCATTATGTTCCCCAGCAACTGATTCATCAGGTGGAAAACAGTTTTATAATTATTATTAAAAACACGGTAATAATAAAAAACATCTTTAATTATGGATGTTTCAGAATTTCTTAATGCTCCATCATCAGCGTTAAAACCTCAAAAAAGTTAGTTCATAAAATTCAAACTACAAAAAACAACATTAGTATTGAGCGAGTTTTCATATTCAATAGGAAGCTTAGAAATATTGATGTTATTATTTAGTGTTGGGCGATCATTGAAAATTGAGAGGCTTTTAATAAAGAGTTCGTAATCTGTGGTTCTGGAATTGAGAATTTTCAAGTTTTCCAGAAGTATGGTGTAGTTGTTAGTCTCACTGTGTAATCAGATACAAGACTCGGTTGGATTACTTAGCTTACATCTGCTTCTTGCTGAAATTACCATGTGCTCGTGTGCTTGTATTTGTAGGTGATGTCAACTCCTCCCTGTTGTCATTAATGTAATCAATTCCGGATTCTCAGTGTTATTATTTGATATTTATTGTTACATATCTGCTTGTTCGTTAATTTCCCGTAG
>NW_013666639.1:359966-361137 GCF_000517525.1 Limulus polyphemus | reverse complement strand
TTAACTACTTTTATAAACACACGCTATAATTCACAGCAATTCACATGCTTTACTTATGGTACCTACTGTTCGCTTGACTCAATTATCTCTCTCTTCAATCTATCTGCATATGTCCTTATATACTAAAAAAGAGGGCATCTAGCAAATACTGGAATATTTGTGAGATTCCACGATAAGTCATGATCGTTCTAGAAACTCCAGTGCATATGCTTCCAGCGTCACGTGACTTTCGCTGTCGTAACACTGCCCCTTCCTTAGTATTGTTCATCCCGAACAACAGTCACTTACATTAATCCAATAGATAATTAACAATAACTTAATTAAATGTACAGAATTTACAAACACAAAATTAAAATTCAACAAAGGCTCTTAATTTTACAGAACGTATCTTCTTCCATACTGGTCTCCATCTCATTGGCTTCTGCTTCATGTGGTATTCATCTGCTCCATCAGGAAATGTCCTATTATCGGTAAATGTCACATCGGTGGTAGTAACTTCATTAAGGGCTTCACTGTTTCCCTTCTCAAAACCTCGTGTAGTTTCTTCTTTGACAGTGGCCTTTCTAGGTGACACGTCTTCAGCAGCATCATCTGTTCTGTTGTTCAATTCGTTTCAACTGAAATGTCCTGGACCGTGATAACGCCAAACCGTGTTGGCATGCACCACATTTGGCTTACCTCGCCGACCACATTTTATTCGGAAAGTCACATCTGAGAGATGATTCACTATGTCACATGGGTCTTTCCATGGAGAAGATAAATTTGGAGATTTCCTTTGGTCTTCCTGGGATTATACAACCACACCTTCTCTCCTGGTACAAAGCTGACTTCAGTAGATCTCTTATCATAACATAGCTTCATCGAATTAGCAGACATTTTCAAGTTTGAACGCACTTCATAGTGAATATCATCCATCCTTTCCGATGACACTTTCACAAACTCTGACACATTTTCAGGCAACTCTTCATAAGGTGGGAGTCCTGTTATCAGATCTACTGACAACCGAAGTTCCCAACCCGTGGCTTCATGCTCTACTGTTCTATAGGCCATCAACAGTGGAGGGAGTAAGACATCCCAGTCATCTTGGCGGCTGTTACAAAACTTTGCCAATTCCTGTCAAGTGTCCAATTGTACTTTTCTACCATCCCATCAGACTGTGGGTGAAGTGGCG
>NW_013666639.1:356063-359240 GCF_000517525.1 Limulus polyphemus | reverse complement strand
TACACTAGGCCTATCCTCCATTGTAGACCTTCCAGTCTTAGGTTTATCAGCTTCAGCCATTTTCACTTGATGGAAATCTGACTTTAAGTCCAGAGCTGAAAACCACCTGGCTCCACTTAGGGCATCAATTCTTGGCAGTGGGTATGAGTCCTTTTTGGTTATATTGTTAAGAGCCCTGAAGTGTACACAGCAATGTTGGGTTCCATCCTTCTTGTGGACTAACACGACGGAAGCTGATCAGGGACTATCTGATCTCTCGACTATCCCTTCCTTAGTTAGGCCATCCATGACCTTCTCCATCTGTTGCCTCTTTGCCAGAGCTATTCTCCTCAGAGGGATCTTTATTGGACGGTGATTGCCTGTGTTTATTCTGTGCACCACAAGGTCTGTGCAACTGAGGTCATGATCTACTTTTGAAAAGATGTCTACATAATTTGCCAAAAGTTCCCTAACCTGAAGAGCCTCTGATGATGACAAATGGACTATGCTCTTCTCATAGAGGACAGTTAAATGTTCTGGGAGAGGATGTCATTTCTTTATAGTTGTATTTCTTGCCTTAACATTGACTGGCTCTTCCTCCTGCCACACACCCAACAATGCCCCTTCCTTAAGTGTCTGCTCACATTTAGAGAAATTGGCCACTGTTATAGGTACTACTTGATGACCTGCCACAAGTGACCTTCCAATCTTCACGTCTGCTGGCCTGGATGGGTCTTCCACTGCTTCTTCCTTGGGGATGTTCTTTTATTCTACTCCAAATTATCTTCTCTGACATAGGGGGTATTGTAGTTGACTTAAGTGTTGTGACATGCAAATCAATAGATGCAGCAACACTTACCGAAATTTGGCCATTGTTATTCCCAATCATCATTTTATCGAAGTTAACTACACACTTCCCCGGTAGTAAGTAGTCCAACCCTAGTATGCATTGGTCTTGAATGTCAGCCAAGTATACTTCATGTCTGTCCTTTATTCCCATGAGCTCAACAGTTACCCACACTGGTCCCCACAACCTTGCATAATGTCCTGTCACACCACAGAGCTTCTGTATGGCTTCTGGTACTCCCTTATGATCTATCACCTTGATACTCACAAGGGTTTGCTGAGATGCAGAATCTATGACAAAGTTGTACTTTTGGCCATCCAGCATTCCTGTCACGTAGACACTATGTGTACTTGCCATTTTACACTTAGCTGTTGGGACTTTCACAATGGGGGTTGGTGGGTGTCCTTCAGCACCAACCACTACTGGTTTGCTGAAGCTGACCTATTGGTAGTATTCTTCTTACACTGGCTCCTCATATGTCCTTGCTCTCCACAGTTCCAACAACCTCAGAAATGTCCGTATTAAATATGTTTTGTCATACTTCAGTCCACATAAGTCTTTCTTATGTAATACATACAGATTGGTATAACTGAGTATAAACATAATGTTTCCAGCAACCCTTCAAACATGTGAGCTACTTACTAGTATTAATTTTTAGTTTATAATACTTCTCAATACTCGCAAGTATTTCTTGTGTAACAGACACATTACTATATCGGAGTTTACACATAATATTCCTTAACAACTCTTAAATCTGTCAGCCACTTATTACATATAAAAGTTTAGTTTCTCGCACTTCTCAGTCTGCCAAAGTGTTTATCATGTAGCAAATATATATTACTGTATCTGAGTGTACACATATTGTTCCTTAACAGCTCTTGAAATCTTTGGGTTACATACAAGTATTAAAGTTTAATTTGTCATACTTTTTGAACCACAAAGGCGTTTCTTATGTAACACATACACATTAATATATCTGAGTATACACGTAATGTTCTCCAACAATACTTTAAACCCATTGGCTCTAACTAGTGTTAAGGTCTACTTTCTCACACTTCTAAATCCAAACAAGTGTTTCGTTTGTTACAAATACACATTAGTATATTCAAATATACATGTAATGTTCCCTCAGAACCCTTCATTCCTATGGGCTACTTATTGATATTAATGTTAATTTTCTCACAATTCTAAGTCCATTCAAGTATTTTTTATGTAACAAATACACATTAGTATATCTTATTATACTCATAATATTCCCTAGCAACTCTTCAAACCTATGATCTGCTTTGTAGTATTAAATTTTAGTTTCATATGCTTCTCTTCGAACCTGTGGGCTACTTACTAATACTAAAGTTTAGTTTTTTATTTTTCAGTCCACACAAGTGTTTCTTATGCAACAAATACACATTACTATATCTGAAAATAAACATAATCTTTCTTTGTAACTCTTCGAACCTGTGGGCTACTTACTAATACTAAAGTTTCTTTTTTGGTATATTTCACTCCACACAAGTGTTACTCATGTAACAAATACATATTAATATATTTATGTATACACATAATATTTCCTTATAACTCTTTGAACCTGTGGGCCACTAACTAATACTAAAGTTTAGTTTTTTGTACTTTTCAGTCCACATAAGTGTTTCTTATGTAACAAATACACAATACTATATCTGAATATAAACATAATCTTTCATAAGAACTATTTAAACATTTAGCCTACTTATTAGTAATAAAGTTTAGTTTATTATGCTTCTGTAATGAGTAGCACCCTGGTGGGCTTAATTGTTGGAGTTTCAATTTAAAACTACTCGTTACACTAAATGTATTTATTGGAGGATTTGTCATCACGAGTGGAGCCACAAGTCGCTAACTCGAGGAAGTTTACAGTTAGACTAAAGAAATTGAGTCTCAGGCCAAGAGTGAACACTCAAAATAACATTTATTCAACATTAACAGCTTCTCAGAAAACATTCCACACTTTAAACATTAGTTCTATCAAGTTATTACTTATATATCATACTAAAAACTTGATCTGCATACATTTACTATCTTCTATGACTTTTACACTAGCTGATTAAGAGAGAGAGATTATACTTACAGAAGAGTTGGATTGTTGGAAGCCTTAGCTACGTTTGTCATCTTCATTTTCATCTCTTTAGCCTGGAGAATACTCTTCAGTCCTGGACAACTTCTTCAGCCCCCAAAATCTCTTTCAGTCCTGGAACACTTGCTGGAGAACTTTTCAGTCTTGAAAAACTTCTTCAGTTCTAAAAATCTAAACCTTTCAGCCTCTGACTTGGGTTTTTAAAGTATCTTTTCTCTGTATTATTTCGACCTACTAAATA
>NW_013666639.1:349545-355500 GCF_000517525.1 Limulus polyphemus | reverse complement strand
ACCTCTGCTGCTGACCTTGGTTACTGGTTTCCAAGCTCGCTTCTCAATCTTACTTTTGTAATACATGTGTCTTGTTGCTTGTTTCTAGGTGATACTCCTTACATAACTAAGTTCCTGTTTATAAATTCTCAAGGCTCATTTTGCAAGCCTATTTCGTAACACAGGCATCCTCTTGTTGCCTCTTTTCTTTTTATATATATCCTTGACTACTTGCTTATACTAAAAACCCTTAAGTTTTTATTATATGTATTTTCAACTACTAAAACTCTGAAGCAATTTATAAAATTTCCTCGAAAATTTTAAAGTTGCTTCATCCCTCCCTTCTTAGAAACATTTTGTTACTTGTAACAAAATTCATCATCCAACTCACTATATCTCTCTTTATCAGCCAATGCTTACATTATTGAAATATATTCATATATATCTATACGATTACATATATAGGATGATATATATTTAACACTTTTTAACTTTTAAACATTTAACTTTTCCTTATTAAGCATAACTGGCAACCTAAAACTATTAAATATATATAGTAACATTAGGTTATCAAAACACAACACAAGTTTATAATTACTTTTAAAAATAGTTTTGGAAATTCCAGAATATGTCCCAATTACTAGTGGCTATCCATTCATATAACGCGCACACTTTCCAATAAGCACAATGTTCATGCGGGTAACGATGACAGTCACAGGTTATTTGTTCATTACAATCCAAACGTCTGTGGGGTGGACATCCATATTCCTCTACTTCCTGGCATGGCATTCCTAACTGTCTTTGCAGCAGCTGTGCCTTCTCCTTACCCTTAGTGTAGATCTTAACATAATCTTGTCTTATCCCCTGGCGAATCTGTAAGAAGTCCAGCATAGAATAGTCTCCATCAGTCCAACGGAGACAGTGGAGATATACTGTACACCACAGGACATGTCTCTTATCGGCGTCGCTCAGGCAATCCTCAGAGTATGGAGGCCTGAAGCAATAGATGTCAGTCCATCCTGAATGACAGTCTTTTACAGCCAATTCCTTTATTAAATACTGTCCATTGATTCTAAAGCTTTCCATTTCTACTATGGCAGCTCTTTGTACCTGTTTCCTATGATTATTATAAGAACATTGTTGTTACTTGTCCCAGTGAAGGCTTATACAGTCACTTCACTCGTTCTTTTGTTCATCATAGTCATACACATGTCCTTCTGGTACATCTGGCTACTCGTTTGCACTCGTTATTTAAATCACTTCAATCACTCTATTCAAAACACTTCAATTCACTAACACACTATTAATACTTGACATCTGTTGATAGAAGTTCCTGTCCTTCCGTGTAGTTTATTTCTGGATTCGTTGTACTATCTAACTGTCTATTTTCATCTACTGGTCATAAGCTTCGTTTGTCTCTTACTTTTGGTCACTGTCTATTATTTCTGTCCTTTCTCGAACTTTTCTTACTTCCAGTCATTGTCTATTTTAGTCTTTTCTCGAACTTTCTATGCCTAATAATTTTGCCTATAATTTTGACTAATATCATCTTTTAGAAATCAAATAACCTCGTCAATTTGTTATATCTAGATAATTTTGTAATCATCTAAATAATCAAGCTATATCTTGATTAGATGTGGCCTACTCATTCAGTTCTACTATTTCAGTAGCTTCTGAATATTCAGACATTTCATTATTGCCCATTCTTGTTATTTTCTTTTTTCTAGTTTTACATAGCCCATCTAATGCCATTAACTTTACTAAAGCCAATTTGTCTCTTTTGATATACAATGTTATGCTTACTAATACCACTACTAAGCATAAGGTTATCATCACCGAGTTAGATAGTCTCCAATTATCTAACTTCTGTTTTCCAGCTGTAGCGCGTAGTCGGTCCACATGCTGTTGAAAATCCGTAAGACTTAACCCTGACTTCCTAGAAGGTAAATGTTTAGTGTCCTCTAGTATATCTTTTAATCCTTTAGTATCTGTTTCTATATCTATACTCTGAATTAACTGTAATTTCCTTTTTCGTTAGTAATTATTGTAATTCTGGAATCCTTATAGTTAGTCTAGTCCCTATATATTTAGTTTCACTTCTAAAGTTCGATAGTAAGGTTATACCTTGACCATGAGCTGAACAATTTCTAGCTAATTTTAGATAACCACTATTGTTTAGCTTAATTACTCTAGTATGATAATCAACTGATGTACGTTTGACCTTGAACATACAACTGATAAAGTAAGTTCATCTTTAACGTTAAATAACCAAATTCCTGGAGTTATAGTTTTATAAAAATAGAATGGTTTAGGAATGATTATTCTCTTCTCACATAGTTCAGATATTCTATTCTTAATTCCTGCGAATATCACATAATTACAAGTTACAATAGGTACTGAATACATACCCGAGTTAGGATCACAAACTCTGATAGGTCTGTCTATGCAATTTAACATATCTTCTTCTGTCATTTCAACATATGTATGTTGATCCCTTGAGACAGCAATATACGGTTTATCGTTCTCTATAGCTAAAGCTAGTGAATGATTTATTGCTATCAGTAAGGATATAATCTTATACAATTTAAACATTCTGTCAGTTGCTTTTAATGGTATTTCTATAAACATCCTTAGAGTATCCTTAACTTCGGCTGTTTTCACGTCAGCCCATGTATAGTACATATAAATTTGGTTACTATAAGTAGATATTACAAACTGTAAATGTGGAGGTAATCTCCTTTCAATTTCGTCTAACACTCTTTCTAGTTTACTTGGTGATAAAAAGTAAGAACTTAGCTTTTTATTTCTAGCTACATACAATGCTTGTATTAACTTAGCTAACTCTGTCCTACTACTTCCTACAGTAAAAGATAACTGTTGTAGATTATTCTGAATTCTAGTGTTAAAACTAACATTTCCATTCCTGCTTTATGTAACTCAGTTTGTCTTATTCTAGTGTGTATTAATGCATTAGTAATATTTATCAAAGCTTTAGATACTTTCTGATTTCTTGGTCATGTAATTCAAGCGTTTGATTTAACAAATTCATTATAGTTGCTTGCTCTCCTATTAAGTGCATCACTTCTTTAGAAACATGTCTCTGTTGTTCTACCTTTTTATTTAAGTCTTGCAAATCGTCAGTGGTTGCTGTTCCAAATAGAAATTTTAGAATACTTCCACCTGCATTTATTAACCCTTGTCTTTGTCTAGTTCTGTCAGATATAGATACGCTATCCTTAATATATTTTAATTCTAGTAATAGTTCACCTATCTCGTCATGATATTGTCTAATTAAGGTTATGTAATTTTGAATTAGTCCTTCCTGTAATATCCTAGCTAACTGTAAGATAGCTATCCCTTGATTTCTCATGTGATATAATGTCACATTCGCTGAACCTTCTTCACTAAAACTAACATGAGTTTTCACATTCAACGATTTTTCAAACAACACCAACTCTTCTTGTAATCTTATCAGCAATCTAACATACTGTGGAAATGGTATATCTTCCACAATTATCCATTTATCACCAGATAATATGAAATTTCCTTCTTCAACAAAGATTACACCTACCTTGTTTTCTACTGGCACAATACTCGCATTCTGTCTGGTTCCAGTTTTCGTCAGCAACAGTATAAGAATACTAAAGTTATATTCACCAAATAATACTGTTAGTTACCTATAAAATATCTAACATTTAAACATATAACAACCATAGGTATATATTTTATTCTACTTTCCTTATTTACAACTTTGCAAGTAATCTATCATGTTATTAAAAGCATTAATAACACTTGCTTCGTAAGATACAGTGTTAACTGTATTTACATTATTTCTAGATTTGTGTACGACCACTTGCGGATGGAATCGTACTTGTTTCTTTTGCCTAGTATGAGTCACTTCTGGTTGGATTGATATAGGACTTCATGATCTAAGATTATAATCATGGGTCACTACATCAGCTTGTGTCGTCAATGAGGTACTAGGGATATTATCCTCAGTTACTTGTTTACTATCCTCATTGTTAGTAGTAACAACTGGTGTATCTTCTGTTGTTATTAACTTATCACCAAGTATTACGTTATCTTCTCTTTCTACCCTCGGTATTTCTGGTTCTGGTTCTATTATTTCTTCTTAATCATAAAAAGATGAATCAAACTCATTCAAGTTATCATCTTCTTCCAGAATACCCTTATCTTGTTCTGTCTGCTTAGTTTCTTGTTCTACACATTCATATTGATAAGGCTTATAATCTTTTACCTTCTTTAACCTGTTCACATGTACTAATTGTTTGTTCTTTCTATAGATTTCTTGAATTTCATAATTAACTGAACTAGTTTGTTTCAAGACTCTAAAAGGACCTTTCCATAACTTTGCTAACTTTTTAGTATTTTTTTTTTAACTATTGGGGTATACAACAACACTTTATCTCCTAACTTTATATCACTGATCTGTGCCTTTTTATTTACCTGCTTTTCTCTACTTTCGGCAGCTTTAGTTAAATGTTTGTTAGCTAACTCAAATGCTATTTGCATCCTCTGTAGTAACTCTGCCTTAGTCATAAGCTATTGCATGACTATTTTTCTTAGGAGCCAATGTCTCTTGCATAGGTAATATAACATCCTCACCATGCAATAAAAAGAAAGGACTTTCCTGAGTTGACTCGTTGTCAGCACTTCTGTAGGCTAACAATAACAAGGGGATCTGCTCATCCCAAGTTTTCTAATCCTTCTCACAATATTGAGAGATCATATCTAACAAGGTTCTATTAAATCTTTCTACTAAACCATTAGCAGCTGGGTGATAAGCTGTGGTTTCGATTTTATTTACACCTAGTAATTCACAAACTTCCTTCATTAACTTAGAAATTAAGTTACTACCTCTATCTGTTAATAGATATTGGGGTATACCATATCTAGCTACTATGTGATTTACAAAAGCTTTAGATATCGTTTCTGCTTTCTGATCAGGTAAGCATACAGCCTCCGGAAACCTAGTCAAGTAGTCTGTGGCTACTAACATGTATTTGTTTCCTGCGTAGAACATAGGCAAGGGGCCTAATATGTACATAGCAATTAGCTGAAAAGGTGTCGTTAAACTTGGCATTCTCTGCAAAGGAGCATTTTTTGAATGGAGATTGGTTTTCACTTCTGGCATTCTAGGCATGACTCACAGTACTCCTTAATGTCTTTCCACATATTTAACCAAAAGAATATCCTGCTTATTCTACTATACGTTTTAGCAAAAGCTAAGTGTGCCACAAAAGGTGTGTCATGGTATGTTTTCATGACTTTTGTTCTCAGTTTAACTAGTATGACTATTTGTAAAGACCTATTGTCCTTAACTTTTCTACATAAAACATCAGAATCTAACATGTATTCTGTTTCATCTCCTTGTATTACTTTATTGCATAAGTCATTTATTTCTGGATATTTCTTTTGCTCACTAATTATATGGTCTAAGTCCCAAATTACTTCTAATTCATTTTCATGTTCGGATTGTACTTCTTTTATCTGATTGATTGTTTGTTTTTCTACAGTTCCGTTATTTTCTACTCTGATTCTACTTAAAGCATCTACATTAGAATGTTTTTTACCTGGTTTATGTATTATTTCAAAGCCATAATTCTGTAGTAATAAGGACCATCTAGCTAATCTAGAGGAAGGGTCTTTTAGTGTCATTAACCATTTTAATGGTGCATGATCTGTAATAATGGTAAACTTTCTGCCATATAAATAGCAATGAAAGGTTTTAATTCCATGTACTACAGCCAAGCACTCTTGTTCTGTAACTGAGTAATTTACTTCAGCTTTTCCTAACTGTCTACTCTGATAAGCTATAGGGTGTTCTTTACCGTTTTCGTCTAACTGTGATAATACTGCACCTATAGCGAAACCTGAAGCATCTGTGCTTAAAATAAATTATTTACTAAAATCTGGGTAGCTTAGAATTGGTGCTTTTAATAAAGCTTCTCTCAA
>NW_013666639.1:343836-348562 GCF_000517525.1 Limulus polyphemus | reverse complement strand
TTTATGGTTAGACTAAAGAAATTGAGTCTCAGGGCAAGAGTGAACATCAAAATGTTTATTCAACATTAACAACTTCTCAAAAACATTACACACTTTAAACATTAGTTCTATATAGTTATTCTTATATATCGTACTAAAAACTTTATCTGCATACATTTACTATCTTCTATGACTTCTACACTAGCTGATTAAGAGAGAGATTATACTTACAATAGAGTTTGGATTGTTAGAAGCCTTAGCTATGTTTGTCATCTTCATTTTCATCTCTTTAGCCTGGAGAATACTCTTCAGTCCCCAAAATCTCTTTCAGTCCTGGAGCACTTTTCAGTCTTGAAAAACTTCTTCAGTTCCAAAAATCTTAACTTTTCAGCCTCTGACATGGGTTTTTTAACTATCTTTTCTCTGTATTATTTCGATCTACTAAATAGGACACAGCATCACCCACAAGTAGTCCTGTGCTCCTACTGAATACTGTAGGGGAATTCCTGTGCTAAACCAGAACCAGAACTCTCAAGTAATTGGTCATAGATAAGTGGTGTTAGCTGGCTGCCTATTCACTTGTACTGCTATACCCATGTGCTGTAACTAATACCACCTCAAAGTGCCGATATGACTCACCAAACCTAAACTTTTCTGTAGCTTTCCTAGTTCTAAGAGGGCGAGGTCAACAATTCTTCAAATTGTCATATGTACTGGTGTCTTCATCCTGTTTCTGGGCAGCATTTCTTACTAACTCTGCTGCTGACCTTGGTTACTGGTTTCCAAGCTCATTTCTCAAGCTTACTTTTGTAATACATGTGTCTTGTTGCTTGTTTCTAGGTGATACTCCTTACATAACTAAGTTCCTGTTTATCAATTCTCAAGGCTCATTTTGCAAGCCTATTTTGTAACACAGGCATCCTCTTGTCGCCTCTTTTTTTTGTTATATATATCCTTGACTACTTGCTTATACTAAAAACCCTTAAGTTTTTATTATATGTATTTTCAACAACTAAAACTCTGAAGCAATTTATAAGAATTTTCTCGAAAATTTTTAAATTGCTTGACTTCTTAGTCCACACAATTTTCTTATGTAACAAATAGACATTATTATATCTGAGTATACACCTAATGTTTCATAACCACTATTCAAACTTGTGGCATACTTACTAGCATTTAAGTTTAGTTTCTCACACTTCTGAATCCATACAAGTATTTCTTATGTAGCAAATACAGATTGGTATATCTGAATACACACATAATATTCTCTAGCAACTCTTCAAACATGTGGGCTACTTACTAGTATTAAGTTTTAGTTTCTCACACTTCTCAATTCATACAAGTTTCTTAAGTAAGAAATACACATCAGTATATTTGATTATACAATAAACTTTTATAACAACTCGTCAAACATTTGGTTTAGTTTCTCACATTTGTTAAGCCACACAATTGTTTTTAATGTAAGAAATACAAATTGCTATATATGAGTATACACATAATATTCCCTAACAAGTTTTCAAATTTGTGGGCTACTTACTAGTGTTAACATTTATTTTCTTAGTCCACCAAGTGTTTCTTATGTAACAAATACACATTACTATATCTGAGTATACATATAATATTCCCTACGAACTCTTCAAACCTGTGGGCTACTTACTAGCATTAAAGTTTAGTTTGTTATGCTTCTCAGTCCATAGAAGTTTCTTATGTAAAAAATGCACATTATTATATCCGAGTATATACCTAATTTACCCAACTACTATTCAAGTTTGTAGCATACTTATTAGTAATTAAGTTTAGTTTCTCACACTTCTCAATGTAGACAAATGTTTCTAAAGTAACAAATACACATTATTATATCTGAGATGTATTCACCAGCTGCATTTTTATTTTAAGTTGAAACTTTACATGTATAGTTAATGATTAGTCATCTGTATAACTTATCCAAAGATATAGTATTCACTATCTGTCTGAAAGTGTATTTTATTTAATTTCACATATACATAACTTGAAATATATAACCAGATTGTTTTAAGATACACATAAAATACTATAATATAATAAAGTACATTATGTTTAAAAATCACAGAAAATTCGAAACCTGTAATTATACTAAAAGAAAGGTAATGTGTTTTAAGTACAAAAATTTTATTTACAATTTTCTCAGGAAGTATAAATTGAAATTCAAAAATGTAGATTAGAAAATGTTTACATAAAAAAGGAAGTAACTGTAGGACATTTGGGATTTTGAATAATTTTCTTAGTTTTCAAAGCTTTCACCCTTTCTCTAATTTTTTCGTAAATTTGAAAGTTTTATTTTGAGGTGATGATGTTTTGGTGTGAAAAAGTTAGGTACATTTAAAACTGTACCATTTTATACATACTTGTAAAAAACAGTTTTTGAAATAGAACCAGTCCTTATTTACAGACATACTGTACCTTCAGCATTCAAATATCCTGCAACACATCAGTCACCAAATAAACTAGAGTTTAAAATATAAGTATGTGCCATTGAGCTAAGACATAACTTTAACATAAAGTAAAATGGTTCAGAATAGAAATTACTTAAAGCAAAGATACCCAATGTTCAGTTTATAAACCATACAACTTTTTAAAGGTTACATTTTATAAATGATTGAAAGTTTTTATAATAATGCCTAGTAGAAATAATTCTAAGGTTGTTTTTCCTTGCAATATTATTAAATGATTAAAATAATTGAAACATTGGTATAACTTAAAACAGTGGTTCCCAACCTGGGGTCCCCGGACCCCTGGAGGGCCGCATAGCTAATACCATCTCATTAAACAAGTAAGTTTTTTAATACTGATGTTTTTTTTAATTGCACACTCAGTTAAAAGTGGGAGAACGAGTTAATTATTAGTTAAAAAAAAACAGTTTGTTGGGTAGGCAGAATCTTTCAAAAACATGGGGGCCGTGGGGAAAAAATTTTCAAGAAAAGAGGTCCTTGGTGGAGAAAAGGTTGGGAACCACTGGCTTAAAAGTATGCTCAAAATTCTGGAAAATGTATGTTGTGTGTAGTTATGGCAAAATGTTTTCACTTTAAGTCTCAATTTCACTAATGCATCCATCAATATAAGAACATATTAAAATGAAATTATGCAAGCTGTAATTTGACACAACTACTATTTAATTAAGATGTAAAATAATACATATCAAATTTTTCTTGTATAGATATAAGGACTATCATATCATATTTCAATTACTTTTGGACTTATACTTTTAACAGTGATGCAGTCTAACTAGATACTTCCAATCCAAACATTAGTAAGTTATTCAGCTAATAACACATTTATATGTTATAATAATAAGTTCTCTTCAGTGCTACTTAATTCTGAGTCAAAATAAAGTTGGCTTAATAGTATCAACAAAATCTAATTACATATCTTTTTCCCTGAGTTAAACATTTCAAAGTGCTATTACAGGAATGATTTTTGTAGATGAATACATTTGCAATAGTTATAACATTTAAAATCTTAAAAATTTTAAGTGTGAAGATATATTCAAGTCACATATTGAATGTTACAGTTTCAATAACTGCTTTGTTCACTGTATCTATAAAAACCTATCCAAACTATGCTTTGATAATGAAAATTAGAAATATATATATAACATAAAGTTAAAATATATATTAATTTATCAATAGGAATAAATAACCAAAAACACAAATGCACATAAACGTAAAATCATGAGTTTTTACTTTCTGAAAGTACTTTTGTTGTTTTGTTGAATTTTTTGAGCTGTACTATGAGATTGCTGAAATATTCTTTCTTTCAAAACTTGGCTATTGCATTCAGAAATTTCTGATCCAGTGCCATCATCAGGGTTTTCCTGAGTACACAGAGAAATGGAGCTAATTGAACAGGGTTTCAATAAAAACTTCCAGATTGTCCAACCTAGCAGACCAAAGATACCCAGTATCCAAACATAAGTTATTTTTGTTGGAAGAGGTTTGGTGATGGTTTCCCAGTCAAATTTTGCAATCACCAAAAATTCTGTCAAAGTAATGGCTAAAATAACCCAAGATTGTCGACCCAATTTGTTGCAGTTTCTGAAATTTGTCAAAATAGAGGTAAAACAAAAATTCTCCACTTGAGATAAAGTAGTTTTTTTTAAAGCTTAAATGTTGATATCCAAAGCTATAAAACACATTAATTAACAATATTTAGTGACAGCTTAGTAAATACAAATCATAATTGAAAAGCAATTTTTCAGTTATTTGATAAAGAAGTTGAGTATGGTATATTAAAATAATTTTGGAGCCTCATCACATCATCAGATTCCATGTTGCAACATTTTATCATGCTCTATCTGATGAGTGTGCATCTTTGACAATAGCACTTATTATGTTACATATTGGAAATTTAAATGGTCTGAACTCGAGTTAACTGATAAGTTTAAATTTAGTAGTTCAATCGTACTTTGGATTTAGTAGTTAAATTGAAGCCAATATATAGTCAGTTTATGATATTTGCCAACAAGATTGATACACACCGTTTTAATTTTTTAACACAAATACATTTTAATATACACACAACAATACAATTTACAATAACAATTATTACAAATAGTTATTATAAACAAAAGCTTCACAAACAATATAAAATCTTCTTTCTAGTTTGGAACTCCCTTGATATCTTATCGAGGGTTTACGATGAGCGAGTTAATTTCAAGTCGATGTAGGTAAGATTCGACGGGAAGCTAGCCAGCTTTGTCCTTTGCCACACA
>NW_013666639.1:332308-343815 GCF_000517525.1 Limulus polyphemus | reverse complement strand
TTTATAAATATTCCTGGTCAAATATCTTTTTCCGATTGATAAGCATTATAAAAATCACAGTTATAGCTTTCGAAGTTTATAGCACACTGATTTTAGCAAATTACTAACAAACACTCTCTGGCGCATCGCGTTGGTTGTATTTATAGGTGTGGGATGGTTTTTCTAGAAAATTCAGATTACATAAAAATCCTGAATTATATTTAAACATTTACGTATATAGATATATTGTTGATTCCTACTCTTGAGAATCTTCTATAACTTTGGAGAATAGGTGGGAGTTTTGCAATACGTATCAAACACTACAAGCTATGCATGTTTTTAAATATAAACTTAATCTAAACAACGTTCATATTAAAATAAATACATAACAAATTTGTTACACACTGCAATAGTTTTCACTGCAGAAGTTTCTGTTGTAAGACTGTATTGTCCAATGTACACAAATGCTTCATGCAAGCTTTCTATAATCCATTTAGTACACAAAAACGATTATCTACAAGCAACCATTTCAATAATCCTATTGGACAGAAATCCACAGTTGCTGTGTCTAGCAACTTGTTTTAATACAGAATAGTATGAATACCTTGGTCATGTGGATGGCTTTTGTCACAGAATTTTGTGTTCATAGATTCTCACGTGTTAAAAGATACAACACTTCTTTTACCATGGCTGAGGTATGAGTTGTTGGAGGTAACTTTCTGGGTGGTCCTGGTGTCTCAAGTTAATCCATATTCCTTTTTTTTTCCTCAGTGTCATTAATTATGCAATTCTAATTCCATGATCTGAACACATCTTTATGATTTTAGTGTATGAATATCTTGCAACAGTAAGTGCTGTTGTATACCATTCCCAAATGTATTTCATATACATGCTGTTTTACCACAACTTTACATGGCTATGTTTGTCATATGACTTCCTGATATGCATATTCAAATTGGTTTTAATATACATACTCATACCTCTTTATAAACCTACACTACTACAGTATGTAGCTAATTGACAAGGGTGGATCTTCACATTTATTTGTTGATTCAAATATTATAAGACCTAAATGCAATGGTTATAAAAGTACAATACTTTGAGCATTAGGCTAAAGTTCTGAAGTACTAAGAAAAGTGTAAGAGAATGGTGTGCTAAATAAAGTAAGTAGAAAACCCTGTTGTGTTAGGATAAAGAACAAGATTCAAGAGTACTATTTAGAGACAAATTACTCCAGAAATATCAGGTTCAATAAAATAAGTACAGGACACACGAGTGGCTATTTCGATAAGTATAAGATATGTATATAAGCTAGTTACAGTAGAATGTGATTCATAAATATTAGGTTTAGAATTAAAAATAGTCAGATTGTGCTAAAATAAGGGAAAGGCATTGCCCAGGTTTGTTAGATACAAGAAGTGTAAAAACCAAAAATAGTATGCAGTAAAGATACCAGACTTAGAAATGTTAAGTTATAGTTAGCATAAAATCCAAAAGTGCTAGGTTCACAAGATAAAGAACCCACCTGTGCTTCTTTTAATGAGATCTGTTAAGGAATTGCAGTCCCTCTAAGATGTGCTATATTAAAGCAAGACAAAACTCAGCCAAGAATGCTAAGTTTCCATAGTATAATACATACATTACAGGTGTATAAAACTCACGAATGTTGTGGTCAAATCTGCATACAAGATTGAAGCAGTAAAAGACCAGGAAGTGTTAGATTTATGAAATACAAGACCAAAATTGTTAAGATTAAGAGAGTATGAGACACAGGAGTGCAATGTTAGGAAACCAAAAGACCCATTAAAAAGTTAAACTCAAAATGTTCAGGAATTATAAGACCTAAATATGGTAGATTCCATAATTGAAAGACCTTAGAGAATTAAAGAAATAAATGACAGAAGTGTGTAATGCATTAAGAAAGCGGAAGATCCTGTTGTGTTACGATCGGGAAATAAAAGATAGTCAAAGTGTTATTAAAATGTAATTGATTGACTATAACTTACGGATCATCAAGATACTGAAGGGTTTCATGTATGGCAACAGCTCCTGCCAATGCCATAAAAATTAGTCGTACTAGGTTGAGGAAATGTGGTGGCTCAAGCCAAAGAACAAACTTCAGGTAAAATGTATTCAATTCAGACACTAGAAACTGAAGGAAAATACATCATTTTAAATAATTAGGAAATTTTCAAAATAATTTTGATAAGAAGTATAAATAATTTTTTTTTCTAAATTAAGAAAGTTTATTCAATGTTTCTTGTCTTTCAATGTTTTTATCTATAAATACTGAACTGATACTAAGCAAAATGTATCACTCACTGAACCCACCATGTTGGTATTTGTTCATGGTGAATCATGAACTCAAAAGTCTCAAGCTATTTTGTTTTGTTCATTACTTTTCTGTTAAGTACAAGGCCTATTATGTTCTTATTTATACTTACATGTTTTATGAAAATTACACTTACTGTTACAATCTGCATATTAGAATATCAAATAAAAGTGTGAATAAGAAATTTTGTTTTTGTGTGTGAGCTTGTTAATAGTTGTAAATGGCTATTTGAAAATTCTCTTGACAAATAATGAAAGGCACACACACAGGCTGCTTCTTTGGAACAGTTGTATGACACTAATTCTTATTTTGATCAATTAATTGTGGAAAAGTAAGTAGCAGTGTTCTTCTCATAGGTTACAAGTTAAAATGATATAAGAGCTAAAAGCATATTACTAACTTTATCAATCTTGTGGGTATAGACTTATTAACATAAAAGAATCAAAGCTAACTTTTTGAAAAAACTATATATTCTGGCAATTCTGTTTTTGCTCAGCACTAAAGCTTTAATTGGGGTGGGTACTAACTGATGACCACCATTTTCAGAGGTGACAGTGCATTCTCTAATCACTCTATAGTTAAATATTTGTAACAAATGAAAGCAACAACAATTCAATTGGTGTTTTCAGTGTGAAAGGAGCTATTGTAATGTCTTCTTAGGATATTATCAAAGAACTGTTATTATTTGTTGTAATGTTCAGTGACCCATTATAATATTTCTATCAATAATGTTAGGAAAACACATAGGTTCAAGAAATCAATTTAACACAAAAATATGATACCCTTTAACCACAATACTTTTGAAAGGTAGACCTTTCTTCTTCAGGGGCAAACTAAGAATGTCACCGAAGAAGAAAGGTCCACCTTTCAAAATATTTCTATCAAGATAGTAAAAATTGAGCTGAAATAAGGTGAAATGCAATTTTTCAAATTTGTATTAATAATTCTTTGATGTTTTTCAAGGTGATTGTTATGTCAGTGGAACTAAGAAATGACAAAATATTACAACGATAATTGGGAACAGACTATGGCCATTTTTAAAGCTACTGAGCACTTAAAATTGTTTCTGTATCTAATTTTTGTGTGTAAATGTTTATTTAGAATTTGTGGTTCTAAATATAAATATTTCTGTGTGTATAGGAGAACATAATTTTTTTCAAGACTTCCTGCCAACTGGATTCATTAAATATTAAAACAAAGCCAAATTAAATGTGTATAATTTTACACTTACAACAAAAATCATGACTAAGACAAAAAGCCATCGATTCAGAGTAATAGTAGGCTTCCATTCAAAATCAGTCCAACTATGTGGACCAAACTGGGCTGCAATACGTTTGAGTTTACCACAGTATGTGGGTATATTCCACAAGCCACGCCAGTGATAAGGCTTCATGGATAAGTAATGAAGAGTCTTCATTCCAAAATAGATTCCAAGTCCATTGCAAACCAGTGCATCCAAGATCCACTGTAAGGAACAAAAGCTGTAACACAAATGGTTTCTTTAACAATTTTAGAATAATATAGAAAAGACAACATTTTCTTGCTTTAAAGTAATTCATACTGTGGAAAACACCTCAAGATAATAGTTAAAGTGATATATATTATGTCATGGTAATGTAAACAGAAGTCATTAAAGCACAAAATAAATACTTTCTTAGGTTGAGGCCTAAAACTATTCCAGTTCATAATTTTATAACTTGCAGTTAAACTTTACTGAATGCTGGATACAAAATGAAAGGAAACCATAAGTTAGGGTATATTAAATATCACAAAATCATAAATCTTTTGCTGTAATTGTCATGAAATTCATTATTTATGAAAGGTGATAATAAATTTAAAATGGCAATTTCTGGAGCACCTTGTATGTATTGTTTTAGTACATACAATTTAAAACGTACATGATCCCACCAACATTCACTGAAATTTGGAAGCTGGTGCTCTAGTGTGTACTCCAGCACTTCAAACATGATGCTAATTACTGTACATAGCCACCAGTCTCTTAACATCAGAGTCTGAAATTCCAGGAAAAAACCTAATATCAGTAACCTTTTCAATTCAAAAGTGAAATAATCATATCAAAATTTACAATACTGAAATAGAGATATACCAATACATTCATAGATAAAATCATGTACTATCTTTAGTTCAATTGCATGTGAAAGCTTGTCAGTCTAAAAAAAAGATGTATGAAAATCATATTTGACTCGGCCGAACTACAGACGTAAAATATTAAAGCAAGGAAGTTCATAAGGTCTAACAAAGATGAGGAAAACGGGTATAGCTCTAAATGTTTTCATCATATTCATATTGAATTTCAATTCTGGGTTGCAACAGGCAAAAACATAAAATTTATTCAGTATGATGTACAAAACATTTTATTTAAAAGATTCGAACATTTTGGAATATATAAATGTAAACGAACAGCACTTGCGTGTTATCTAAAATTTAATAATTAATTAAAATCAAGGGGCGAAGAGAAATAACTTTAATTTCTGACCACTCCTGGGTTATTAAGCCTAAATACTTATCACGATTGGACTTGATTGCACACACTGACCTGATTCGACCATTTTTCGATTTCTTGCTTAGACTCTGAGCCATGATTAAGTGATTAGTCGTTCCATGGGAAAACAACCCACTCATGCTTTATCGATGGGATTCCTAAATACTTCTCCTTTAACCGAATTACTGTTTTCCTGAGAAAATACAAACCCAATGCCGCCATCGACCCTACGAAAACAAGACTCCTACCAAGAGGCAAAATTTTTATTCAACCCCTTACTCCCAGTGACTTAACCTATCTCCGTTCCCCATGGAACTCAACTACTTCAGTTGTCTGTTATCCTCCATGAACTAATTCACAACTTTTGCCTGTCTTACTTAGGTGC
This sequence comes from Limulus polyphemus, assembly GCF_000517525.1. Lineage (NCBI taxonomy): Eukaryota > Metazoa > Arthropoda > Merostomata > Xiphosura > Limulidae > Limulus > Limulus polyphemus. The sequence goes on along the minus strand of NW_013666639.1, from coordinate 338,616 downwards.
GTCACCAGTCAATTTCTCCTGGAGATATAAACTACGTTCTACAAACTACGCCTGGCTACTCGATTCACGCAGTTCATCGTATAAACGCCAGAAACACGACCAACTACGTCAAGCTTGTAACAACTTCCAAATCTACAGCTGAACATATTCTCACTCATGGCTTTTTCTACTTTTCTATTTTAGAACAGAAAAACCAGGATGATGTCTTCAACCTTCTACTGTCTTTCCAGCCAAACCTCCAGAGCATCCAGCAAATACCAGCAAGCAATCCCAGACCCCAATTGCAAAGAAGGATACATGGAAGTCTCAATCCACACAGACTCAAGTATCACTAAACCATTCTTGAACATCAACTGACTCCTTCCAAACGAAGACCCGTGAAACTCAGACACACATCTACGAAAAAGCCAGGAGAACCCAGACAGAAGAACAGCCTGTCGACGACTTTCGCAGATTCCTTCGCTCATTATTCAGACAGTCTCATTCACCCTATGAATACAGAACCGATTCTGAATTTGACCACTACCAGTTCCCGTGTTCTCAACATTTTTACTCCGACGTAGAACCAGTCTTCGAAGATGACTACTACTAAACTTTTCCAGCCTTACCATCGACTTCTAAACAGCCAAGTCTGTTTTAAAATGCTCTATTATACCTAATGTATACTAACGTGTGTTTTATTTTCCTTCCAGCTTCCATCGGGCACGGTAGGGGCATTCTTTTCGCCGTCCTGGCCGTGAAAGTTGTTTTTCTCGGGGTACTCCCCCCCCAACAAAATTTTCCCTGTAGGAGCCTATGATTCCAACCGTAGAAAGTAGCCGTTCCACATAGTTACAACTTCTGTTATTTTTCACTTGCATACTTTACTAATTTAAACTATTGTAAAGTCTTGTTGTGATATCAAGACTCACAACAAAACTCTAAAAATGTATCCTGATTTTATGGAACTTATTATCCTACTTTAACTTTACAGTCCATTCACCCATCAAAATTTCAATTAATGACTTAGTACCAGTGTTTCAGATCAGTCATTATTCAAGAACTTGCCATCTTTGTCACAATCTTGTTCAAGAATCACCAGTCTTCAAGATTTTTTTTTCACAACCTCTCCTTCTTGCTGTGCTACTTCCTGCCCTCAGCCTGCGATACTCGCAGGTTTCCCGGATGTCTTGAGGAACTTCATTAGTCACACTCACTGCACATTAATCCACTAACCATGTGCTAACGACGGTCACACTCCGCCAGTTAAACTTTATTAGTCAGTTAAACTTTCGGCCATTAGCAACTCACTTAAAGAATAACTGTTAATTCCACCAGCAGGGAGAAGAGAAACAAAGTTTCTGAGTGCCCGTGATTATCTTTCAGGCCTTGAATTTTAAATCAAAATTACTATCAAGAGATTGTTTAATTGACACACTGACCTGAAGACGACAGGCGAAAGACTTTCGAAACGTCGTCCCCTACACACGCAGTTGCCGTCCATTCAGCTAAGTTTCTTCATTCTATAATCTGTTTTTCTTATGCTTGTTTTTGCCCTTGCATTTACCACTTTATTCAATATCTAAGTACACTAGTAATGAATAAAAACCCTGAAGAAGGAAGGTCCACCTTTTGAAAGCGCTAAATTTGTTGGGTTTGTATTCATTTACATCAAGACTTCTCGAACCTGAGTGTTTTTCTAACATCATAAGTAAACTAGTAATTCATTATACTATTGCATGAGTTAATAAATATTTTTGTAACACTATTTGCAGATTTCGCTGAAGATGGAATAGGTGTATTCCAAAACTTTGAACCTTGTAAATAAAATGTTTTGTGTTTTGTCAACTGTTTTCATCTTCATTATTAGACTTTGTGAATCTACTGCCAATGTGAATGGTATAAAAACAGATCAGTAATTTGACAATTAACACAAAAATATTCGTACAAAAACTAAAATAATTCTACAAAACTAATAATAACATTAACTGTTAGAACTGCTGCAATTAGTTCCAGCTACTTACACCACTAAATACAGGACTTGATGCAAGCCAAATAGATGATAAAGGCTTAATCACTTTTCTCCTTTAAAAATTACAAAACACAATCTAATCTTTTAACTTACTTTTATCCACCAGCCAAGGAAATGTGTTGGTACAAAAATATCCAATTTATCCTATGAAAATCAAATACATACATTGAAAAGTACATATTTTGTGAGGTTTTTAAAAGTAATATATATATATATATACACACATATACATATAATTCACAAAGATGTGAAAGTACAAGAATGCTAAATTACAATACATAAATATACTGTGATGACTCTGATATTTTAAGATTAATTATGCACAATTAATGATAAAATTTGTAAGGATCTTCTAAATAATTTTTAAAGTTTCATTTCATATCTTCTTAATGTATCCTACACCTTCAAGCTGTAAGTTATGAAAGAAATCTTACCCAAACATTATGCCAGGGATCTTCAGGAAAAGTGGAATCATAGATTAAACAATTTCCACCATAATCTCTTTCTTCTAGAGGCTTTCCTAAATCTTTGTCAATATGTTTTAATAATGTTCGAGCATCATCTGGATGCTAAAAAAAATAAAATTCACAACATATATTTTCCATAGCTCAAAGATTTGTGAAATTATTTAATGGTTTAAAGCATATAACCTTTTAAATGAATACAAAAATTGCTTAGTAATACAACTATTAACCATTATGAGGTTAACTGGAAGAATTTTGGTATTATATGACATTGAACTTTTTTTTAAAATATAGTTGTTATTCTAAGAATGGCAAGCTCAAACGTCCTAAAGATCTTAAACTTATATTTCATAAAACTGAGTAATGACTGAAAATTAAATAATAGGTTGAACTTGGTTGTAAGCTATACGATCTGATGAAGAGCGCTAGCTCGAAATGTCATCCTTCTTTTAATAATAATAAAAAAAAACTTGGTGATTGTTCAACCTATTATATAATTTTGATATTTTAGTTGCCTATGCGGTTTTAACTGTATTTGTCTTTGACTAATGACTGAAGACATCATAAAATTATTATGATTGCATTTTAGATATCAAAACTTCTATCATGTGAACACAATTTATTTTAGTTAAGAAAAATGTGCAATTCTGTAAAAAGGTTTTCAACAAAGTTTAAAAATATTAAGCATTATATTAACCTGAACAATTTACACTATGTATAGCATACATAAATATGTTTCAATAATATTAATTTTCGAGTTAATATATATTTCAGAATAACATTTTTCTCTATATATAACCATATTCCTAAAGCTTAATCACAGAACACACAAATGTGCACCTGTGAAGTTCTTACTTTATTTTGTAGTGGAAACATTTGTACTCTTTAGTGATTCTGTGACGTTCACATAATGTTTTTACACTATTGTTATGGAGTGAATGTTTTTCAAGCTGGCGAAGCATGATTATATTTGATTGACTTGTCATCAGAAATTAGTATTAGACCTATTATATTTTTAACACTACATTCTACATCTAGTCACTTAAGGATTTTCAAGAATTAGAAGAGTGTGTAATAACAGTATTCCAACCACACTATGTTTGCTGTATCCATTGCTGACGACGCAATTCCCTCAATCAGTATTGGTCGGACCACTATATAAGCCATTTGTTAAAACAAAAATACAACAGGTTTATTTGTTTCTTTGTAGTTAAGCACAACTACACAATGAACTACCTGTGCTGTACCAACCACGGGTATGGAAATCCGAATTTTAGCTTTATAAACCTTCAGAATTATCACTGAGCCACTGGGGACAATATAATAAGCCTAATACTAATGTTAAATGACAAGTACGTTAATTATAATCATACTTTGCCATCTTAGAAAAGGCGTTCAAACAATAATAATTTTTGTTGTAAAATATGGCTTATATAAATAGTGTTCTAGTCACTATTGTGTTTGTTATGTCTCTGCCAGCCTGATGAACTCTGGATTGAGCGAAACACATTGGCAGCAATAGATACAGCGAATATATGGTGGCTGAAATACTATTATTATAGACTTCTAATTCTTGAAAATCCCAAAGGGACAAGATATATATTGCACTGTTAAAAATATAATGGGCCTAATACTGATGTCTAAAGATAAGCAAATTAATTTTTACACGATGTTATTTATAGCATTACAATTTTACAAATACTATTACTTCAACTTACCTGAAACAAAATAAAGATTAATGCTAATTCATACAGAATACTGACACAGAAAACAAATTTCCAAAGAGCTGAAATAGAAAAAAAAGTGTTATTTTTAGTATTCTGAGAGTGACACACGTATATCTAAATAATGGGAAAAATGTAAACTTAAATTTCACTGTAAAATGTAGAGCTCGGCAATTAATTTGATTACCTATGAACATCGATTAATACCACAAAAATAATTAATCAAAATTAGTGTTTCTAATTATTACAATTATCTAAGTAACTTAAGTATTATACTAATGACCTCTCATTGTTATTTTTGGTTAATTCAAGTTTGTTCAGGGAACAAGTGTTATGAATTAGGAAAGTTATCAATTAATCGAAATTAGTGTTTCTGATTATTGCTATTTCTAATTATCACAACTACACAAGTAATTGAAATATTGCTTTTATGTTTTTTGGTTATTATATTTTCGATTAATTTCAGTTTGTTCAGCTTTGGACTTGAATGTTTCGGTGGTTAGGGTTGTTGCCTTGTCATTCAAAACTCTCCGGTTCAATTCCTGCTACCAACAGACATGTTAGCCCTTTCTGCTGCAGAGAATTTTTATTTATGTTTGAGTTTTGACAGAGCTATTAAAGCTATCTGCTCTAACACAGTCCGTAATGAAGCAGTTTGGCTGGCAGCACCTATTGACAATTCTTGGGCTAATCTTTTACCAGCGAATAGTAGGAGTGACCATGACATATTATGATGCCCTTAAAGGTGAAAGGGCAAACACTTTTGGTAGCACCAGGGCATCAGTCATACTTAATTTACGAGGCAACCATTCTAAACTAGGCTATACAACCATCAAAACAAAAACCTCAAAACTCAACTCACAAACAAAAGTGACACAAATACATCAAAAAACAACACAACTTTACACTGCAGTTTACCATTTATCCCTGACATCAGCTGAAAAACAACCAACACTTGGACAAAACTTGCCATGAAACATAAAATTCCTGTTGATGTCAAATTCACCCAAAAATCCAGCATTGAACTAAAATCATTAGTAAACTTACATTGGAAGAAGATAATAAAATTTAAATTTTCAAAATTTTTAGATTAGGCTTACAGGATATCAATGATTTTAAGAATTAAGCATACTGAATGCAGTCCTTCTCAGGGCCTGAGATCCATAGATCCAATAGCCGAAATTTTGATGTGAGTAAAACCGGAGTACCCGAGAAAAACCACTTTCACTGAGCAGGTGCCGAATAAATATACCTGCCCAGTGCTCATAGCTGAAAATGAAATGGTGGATCAATGCATATATATATACAAAACTGGAGCTAAATAAAATTAACTTACCTTGTGATATTGGTAATCATGTTAAAGGGGGATATATATGTAGCCCACGAGGCTGGAGTGGTCGTGATTAGTGCAAATTCTTGTGTTTGTAATATCGGGTAGCGAATTAAATGAAGCGTTCTTTTAAGATGGGTAGCTCAGCTAGTGAATGGAGGTATTCAGGAAGAGTGTAATTAGGGAGCCTGTGAGCTATCTTGATTGCTGTGTTCTGGAGATTCTGTATTCGTTTATATTAGTTGTCAGTCATGTTACACATTACTGCATCACCATACTCGAAAAGGGGTCTAATGTATGCTTTATAAATAGTGGTAATGGTTTTGGCAGAGCAACCTTTGTTGATGCCACCAATACGTTTAAGGTAATATATTCTGTAGCTAGTGTAACGAATTTTTTGTTATATATTTATTTTAATATAAACGTTTGTTTGGATTAAATTTATATTTAGAAACATGAATAGCTTATAGTGTTAAATATGTGTTGCGAAACTCCTGCCTATTCTCCAAAGTGATAGAAGATTCTCGAGAGTAAGAATCAACAATATATGTATGTACATAAATACTTGTGTTAGCGTCAGTATTGTTACGTAAAACTGAAATTTCTAGAAAGCCTCTCCACACGCTTATAAATATAACCAACGAGCTGCGCCAAAGGGAGTATCTATTATTAGTTCGCTATAGACAGTGTGTTATAAACTTAAGATATTTGAGCAGGGACCTTTACAAAGTTCGAACATTACAAATCATTTAACTTCAGTGGATTCTCATCGAACATTA
>NW_013666639.1:329722-331676 GCF_000517525.1 Limulus polyphemus | reverse complement strand
ATAAATTCATCGTGGAGAGCTCAGCGTGTGAGGCCGGTAAATAACAAAGGACAAAGCTAGCTAGCTTCCCGTTAAGCGAATCATACCTACATCAACTCGCTCATCGTGAACCCTCGATAAGATATCGAAGAAGTACCAGACTAGAAAGAAGTACTTTATATTGTTTGTAAGTTTGTGAAACGTTTGATTATAAATCATTATTTGTAATAACTGTTATTGTAAATTGTATTGTTATGTGTATATTAAAATGTATTTGTATTAAAAAAGAGAACTGTGTGTGTATCAATCTTGTTGGCAAATATCATAAACTGATTATATATTGGCTTTTACTTAACTACTAAATCCAAAGTACAATTTAACTACTAAATTCAAATTATCAGTTAACTCAATTTCAGAACATTTGAAATTCTAATACATAACACTAGTCCTACCGATAATATCATTGAAGTATTTACACCAAGATAAATTGGACGAAAAGATTAGACCTATAAAATTAGTATATTTAGATAAATTTACAGTTGTATTATTTAATTGTAGTTTCAAATTCCCAAATTTATTTTCCTAGACTTGTTTATTCTCTTGTGAAAGGCGATGGCTTGTGTTTTGGTAGGATTAAGAGCTACATGCCATTTGTTACACCATTCTGATACGGTACAGTATTAAATGAGACTTGAATTCATGATGTGGCGGTATGTATGTTATTTGATGTACTCCAAATAGCAATTTCATCTGCATATTGAGAGGTTAGTGTATACGTTAAAGGGGTGAAAGGTATGTCATTGACAAATATGTTGTAGAGTATGGGGCTTAGTACGGACCCTTGTGGGACTCTGGCAACTAGTGTGAATAGGTGAGATATTGCTTCATCCATTTTAACTTTGGCAATCTCACAAACAACTTGATAAAATGCATGTATGATCTTAAAAAAGATACCAACATTAAAATTCTAAAAGCTGACAAAGGCAACACTACTGTAATCATGTATAATACATAATACAGTGACAAAATTAACAACATCATTTCAAAAATTAATAAATTTAAACCCGTTCCAAACAACCCAACAAATACACAGGAAAAATAACTAAACAAAACCCTATCACAAATGATGAAAGGCAACTTGATTACTGAAGATCTTTATTTTTATTTAAGGAAAACTGACACACAACTTTATGGTATTCCCAAACCACACAAACAAGACTGCCCCATACGACCTATATCCGCTTATCACTCATTTAACTATAATCTTGATAAATACATAACCTGGGCCCTCACACCTTACATAACTTCTGCAAGTTCCTTTTTTAAAGATGTCTTTAACTTCAAAAACACATTAAACTAACTAAACCTCAAAGCCTTAATGGCTAGCTTTGACTTTGTATCACTTTTCACTAAAGTTCCGGTCAAAGAAGCTTGTAATGTTGCACTTGATCTCTACAGTATTGACCCCAATCCATTAATTCACATCCCCAACACACTTTTATACTAATGACCCAATTCATTAATTCATATTCCCAACACACTTTTCTTTTTCCTTTTAGAATTCACAACAACAAAAACTTTCTTCAAACAGATGGTTTAAGCATGGCAACCCTTTTCACTTGTTCTCACCAACATATTTATGATCCAGATCGAAACACAATCCGTACTTTATCCTCCCCTATACTGGTACAGATATGTCGACGACACTTTTGCTGATTTCACTTCTACCAAACACATAAACACTTTCTTTGAACACATAAACTCCATTCACCCTAACATTAAATTCACCATTGAACACGAAAATAACAAACAGTTGTCTTTTCTTAACCTCGACATTATCAGATCCGACACACATTTCAAAACCAAAATCACCGAAAAATCACTCACACAGGCCTCTACATTCCCTAAAATTCCGCCCATGAATCCAAACAAAAAATTAATATGCTAAAAAACCTTATAGACACAGCTTCGAGAC
>NW_013666639.1:326772-328890 GCF_000517525.1 Limulus polyphemus | reverse complement strand
CCCTCTACCATGTAGGATGCAATGGCAAGAGCTCTTGAATTCGAATCCTACGTTAGGTTCAGCACAGAAATACCAAGGTTGGTACAGTCATCAGGATTCAAGGCCAGAAAAGTTCAGCTTTTAGAGAGGTGTATGGAACTTTGCTGGCACTGTAACAAACCTGGGCACAAGAAAGCTCAATGCTGGAAACTTCAATACAGGGAAGATGCCATGGCAGGAAAGGCTGCTACCAAGAAAGGTTGTTGGAACTGTGGAGAGCAAGGACATATGAGGAGCCAGTGTAAGAAGAACACTAACAATAAGTCAGCTTTCGGAAAGCAGTAGTGGTTGGTGCTGATGGATGCCCACCAACCCCCATTGTGAAAGTCCCAACAGCTAAGTGTAAAATGGCAAGCACACATAGTGTTTACATGACAGGAAAGCTGGATGGCTAAAGGTGCAACTTTGTCATAGATTCTGCATCTCAGCAAACCCTTGTGAATATCAAGATGCTAAATCGCAAAACAGTACCAAAGCCAAACAGAAGCTCTGTGGTATGACAGGACATTATGCAAGGTTGTGGGGACCACTATGGGTAACTATTGAGCTCATGGGCATGAAGGACAGACACAAAGTATACTTGGCTGCTATTGAAGACCAATGCATATTAGGGTTGGACTACTTACTACCGAAGAAGTGTGTAGTTAACTTTGATAAAATGACGATTGCGAACAACAAAGGCCAAATTCCAGTAAGTGTTGCTACATCTGTTGATTTGCATGTCACAGTACTTAAGTTAACTACAATATCCCTTATGTCAGAGAAGATAATTTGGGGTAGAATAAAAGAACATCCCCAAGGAAGCCCGATGCTTGTGGAAGCAGTGGAAGACCCATCCAGGCCAGCGGATGTGAAGATTGGAAGGTCACTTGTGGCAGATCATCAAGTAGTACATATAACAGTGGCCAATTTCTCTAAGTGTGAGCAGACACTTAAGGAAGGGGTATTGTTGGGTGTGTGCCAGGAGGTAGAGCCAGTCATAGGGCAAGAAATACAACCATAAAGAAAGGACATCCTCTCCCAAAACACTTAACTGTCCTCTATAAAAAGAGCATAGTCCATTTGTCATCATCACAGGCTCTTCAGGTGAGGGAACTTTTGGCGAATTATGCAGACGTCTTTTCAAAAGGAGATCATGATCTCAGCTGCACAGACGTTATAGAGCACAGAATAAACACAGGCAATCACCGTCCAATAAAGATCCCTCTGAGGAAAATAGCTTCAGCAAAGAGGCAAGAGATGGAGAAGGTCATGGATGGCCTAATTATGGAAGGGATAGTCGAGAAATCAGATAGTCCCTGGTCAGCTCCTGTCGTGTTAGTCTAAAAGAAGGATGGGACCCAACATTGCTGTGTGGACTCCAGGGCTCTTAACAGTATAACTGAAAAGGACTCATACCCACTGCCAAGAATTGATGATACTCTTGATGCCCTAATTTGTTTTCAGTTCTGGACTTAAAGTCGGGTTTCCATCAAGAGAAAATGGCTGAAGCAGATAAACCTATGACTGTCTTTAGTTATGGCCAAGGTCTCTGGCAATACTGTGTGATGACATTCGGGCTTAGCAATGCTCCAGCAATATTTGATAGGCTGATGGAAAGAGTACTGCAAGGCATACAATGGAGGATAGCCCTAGTGTACCTGGATGATGTCATTGTACTTGCAACAACGTTTGATGAGTAAATGTCCCAGCTAGAGGAAGAATACAAGCATTTGAAAGCAGTAAACCTCATACTCCATCCTAATAAATTTCACTTGTTCCAGAAAGAGGTGCTTTACTTGGGTCACATTGTAAGTGAGCATGGTGTGCAAATTGATCCTGACAAGGTGAAACCAGTGCGTTATTGGCCAACACCAGACAATGTGGAAGAGTTAAGAAGTTTCTTGGGACTATGTACCAATTACCAGAAGTTTCTGAAGGACTTTGCAACTATAGCTGCTCCACTACATGATTTAACAAAAAAAGCCCAGAAGTTCGAATGGACACCATTTTAAAGCTTCCAAATCCCTCACTGCCGTATATACTGAATTATGATGCTAGTAATGTCAGAATTGGAGGAGTGTTGTCTCAGAAAGTGGG